>NW_026884611.1:0-54755 GCF_032173495.1 Musca vetustissima
GGTGGTGCTAAACCAATTTCAAAATTATAAAGTGAAAATCGAAAACAATTTCAATTAATAGAAGATTCGGCCAAGTTCTGGAACAAAGCACTAGTAACAGCTATATCGTGGCAGATATTACATTTTATTTATGCCCTATGTAAATTTTAATTAATAAATGTTGTATTCTTTTGGTTTCAAAGTGGATGTGAACATCAACAGTTCCACATCATTTTTATTGAACAAAAAATTTTCAGTCACAAGCTGAATACTAACTACTAAAATTTCACAAATTTACAAAAAAAATAAATGTTCTTTAAACTTTGCATTCGTGTATTTGACATCAGAGTATTTGCTCGATTCATATTCGTATCGAATGCACTTCATGTTATCATTTCCTTCTAACTTGTTTTTTTAATCGAATGAAATCAGTTTTATGTTAAAACGTTCCGATTTGAAAGCTTAGACACATTAGTTTCAACAATCGACACAAAATAGATTGTTACTCTTCATTCCATTTGGTGGTCACAGGACATTCTATATGAATAAAATATTCTTAACATAACTCTCTTGTGTCCTTTTACAAATAAACTTTACAACACAAAATCTCATGGAACACACAATTCTAATATTCAAAAGCTTTTAGTATTTAATTCTGTGTTTTATAAAATAAAATATGAAAGAAAAATCTGTGATCTTTGGAATTCCTTAACAAGAGCACAAGCATCAGAAACCAGTTTATTTTTTCTATCACGCATGGATGACTTTTCATCCAGTTTTGCGTATTATTATTATGACTGCCGTTTGCCTTTAATCACATATTCATTCATATTTATATGAGTTGATGAAACTTTGGTTTTTATTAATTTACCGCTTGTACTTCGTGTATTTCTCATAATAACATAAATGCAGTTGGATTTCAGGTTTCAATTTTTATTTTTTCTTTATTTTCGAATAAGAATTTATATCAAATGCAACTTTAATAATAAAATTTAACTTTTGTTTTGGTAATTTTGGAACAACAGCAACAACAATATAAAAACTTGTTTACATGCAAACAACCCTTATAAAGGACACACGATGGGTTCTCAAAAACTTTAGGGGTTGTCATGAAGAGAAAAAACGATAACATACTGCTATTGGTAGTTAGTCGTTTACATGGTAATACCCAATGACTGTTAAATTTGAAATTATATAATAAACGTATTTATTAAAAAATTAAAAATTGTATTATTTTTAAGTTTACACTGAGCATGGGAGGACTTAATTATTTATTTATTATTTTTTTTGTACGGTGCAACTTCTAATGACCTTTTTGGTTTTTGTTGGAAGGAAACGAAATAAATTAAAATTAAGAATATCTTATTGTCGGAATTGCATGGTACAATTATAAAAGGTAACAGCAAATCCCAGCTGATTTGATTCCAACGTAATACCAGTGGCAATATGAATTTGACAAATTATGTTTTTAAAAATCACCCAACAGGAAAATTGGGAACGCATACAATTTGAAATTGTTCTTTATTATATATTAAATGTTTATTAAATGTGCTCCCGTATTCAATTTACTCAATCTGCCTGCTGGGAAAGTTTGAGGAAGCAAATCTTTCTTCAAGGAATAACTCGCTATTCCCAGCATTTTCATATGTGTTACACATATATATGGCAATGGCTCAATTATAGCAAAGATGTTGAAGCGATAGAAATATAAATTTGATAGATTTTCATTCATGTTTTTCAATTTTTATTTTGTGGATTCGAAAATATTCCATTTTCAAAATAAAAATAATTTGATGATAATTTGTTTGTTTGTTTACATTTTTCTGTCAAATGAGTTGACACTAGTAGAACTTACAACAACAAATTTCCATGTGGTTGTTGTATCGTTTTTTGTACAACAACACTTGCTGTTACCTTCTATTATTATACCATGTCGGAATTGCTATAACCATTTATGTTCGGCTGGGCCGAACTTCTTTGAATACCCTTTACCATAGTTATACTGACAGTGGGGTATAAATCAAAAATTTCGAGTACAGAATATCCCTCATACTATAGGGACAACCCCAAATGCAAAGAACAAATATGGAAACTACCCCCAAAAAGAGCAAATATTAATAATTTGTAGTAGGGAGATTTGTTACAAAGTACAAAACAAGTGAAAAAAGGTGTTAGATACCCTCCACCATAGGTATACTGACAAATAGTGGATCTATATTTATAATTTTAGCTAATTACAGCAAATTCAGTTGAAAAAAGCGCTCAAAAGCCTCAAAACAGCAATATATATATATATATATATACGGACATGCTTAAATCGTCATAGAATTTTATGCTGATCCAGAATATATATACCTTATAGGGTCGGATATTATTATTTCGATGAGTTACAAACGTAATATACCCTCCATACTATGGTGGAAGGTCATACAATAGAGCAATAGTTAATTATAAAATAATACAAAGCAGTAGGTCAGTTTTTGAGTCTAAAAGTTAGGTTTTAAGCGGAACATATTTAAAATTATTATCGATTATAATATTAATTGCAATATAACCCATTGTGCAATAATACGAGATAGGATATTTTGAGGAGAATAATCAAAAATCTACTCTGTATATAGTGCCTTCTTTTGCCAGACATAAAATATGAACCGCGCCACTAAAATATTTATACGAAATCTACATGATCTCCAATGTGAATTCTATAGAATATTAGATATATATGTAATTAAACCCAGATTCCAATACTCTAAAGTTCCTGTTAAATTTTTTTCGGTATCTCTTCAATCGCAACAAAACGCTTTTCATCGGTATATTCAGTTTTGGGAAAAAGTCAACGGGGGCCAAATCCGCTGATTAGGTTGGTTTCATTTCCTCCAATAAAATACTCAATATTCTCATAAGCTGCAAAATCCTTCAAATATTCGTACAGTGCGGGTACGAAAAGTTATGACACCGAAAACTATCTTTCTGTCAGTCTTTCAAAATAAACACAACGGCCAACCAAAAGTTGGTCAAAGATCAACCAGAAGCCCTGAGGCAAACACAAGTAGTCTTGGCACAGGATGTGAACCATGTGAAATTCCAACGATCGTTGCACCTCCTCTCTCCGAATTAACATACATGTCACAACTTTACTGCATTTGTATACAGTGGAGCTAGAACCAGACAATACCAAAATTTTGGATTAAATTGGCTTTTTGTCCTCTTAAATTTTGTTGAAACATTTTTCTGTTTTGGGATGGTAGTATAGTGGACTACATTTTAGTCTTCTGTTATAATGAGAATTTCAATTTTCATTTTTTTAGTTTTTTACTACAATAACAATTTTAATAGTAAAAATTATTAGATTCTTGCCAATAATAGGTTTTTGCTATACCACCATACGTTACGTATCGCATACGTCTCGCAATAACTACAATTTGCATTAAATGCGATATGTAAACAATGAACGCGCAATTATCGATAACACAGCATCATCATCGAACAGTAATAAAACAATACAAGCAAAAACATAAAAACAGGCAGAAATAGCTTAAAAAAAACAACAGAAAAGATTGCAGCATTTATTTACAAAATTTGTATATTGTAAAAATAAATTAAATGTAAAAGAAACAAAATATTGTGTGGAACACTAAATTGCGTGAGGAAGAGTCGAATAAACCATGGTTTATGTGACAAAAAATGGCGCGTCTATCGATGGGGTGGGCCATGGTGGCGGTGAAGCTGGTGTTTATCAAACAGATGTGCATGCTATTCCAAATGTGGAAGTTAAACACGAAGATGAATTAATCATTGAGGATACGGGTAGTGGAAATATACAATGGTGTTTCATAAACACCTTAGATTTGAATGGTGATGGCGATGATGATACGGAAGAGTTCTTTTCGGGATTTAGAGCATCGTCGTCAACAACGGCGGTGCTCAATAATTCCCATGACGAAATTATAGAAATTAGTGATGATGATGTTGGAGATGACGACGACGATGATGAGGCGGACGATGTGGATAATGATTGTGTAAGAATATATATTAATAATACTCCCCTGCTGTCTCAGCCACATCCTGATATGGATGCAAGCGAAATTGATATTGTCAATGAACCAATACAGGAAATAAGTTTTTGTCTTGACCATGACGACAATGAAGACAATAAAATGGTAACCTCTTCATTAATTGCAAGTGAAGCAAAAGATCTTGGCACTGATAAATCGATCGATCCGGATAAACTGGAAAGTGATGCCAAGGAATTTGTCGAAGAAACAAAAGTAGCTGAAGTAGTTCCTTCACTTAATCTAAGAAATAGACGAAGCCAGATTAATCCAGCAGCCTATAAGGCACTGCTACAAGATAACGAAATTGTTGCTACGGCTAAAGAGCTGTTTGTCAAGAAATGCATCAGAATGAAATGTCACATCTGTAAAGATTCAATCTCGTGTAATATATATTATTGGGTAAGACACCTTCGGGATTACCACCATGAGTTAAATACGGAAATGTTGTCCAATTATCGTTTTGAAAACGAACAATGCGCGGAATGTAAAATTTGCAAAATCAAAATTAATGGCAAAGTAAATCATTCAATTCACTATATATTTAATCACACAAAGGAAGTACCGCAGTTGTTTATGTGTTCGTTTTGTGAGCTCCTGGAGACGTCCGTCTTCGATTTACAAAAACACATTGAAGCCAAGCATTCTATGGACCAGCAACAAGATGTGAAACCAGCAAAGCCGCTAACACCTATCAAGTCGGACGAGAAAGAAGCCAAGCAAGAAGATGTAAAGCCAGCAACGCCACCACCACCTATGAAGTCTGAGGAGAAGCCAATTGTTGAATCTAATACCTCGCCGGCACATGCATGTCCAAAATGTGGGGCTGTTTTTAAAAATAATTCCGCGGTGGAGTTTCATTTCCTTTCAACACATCCGCGGGCTTTTTGGTCGAAATTCCAATACAACTGTCATTTGTGTGCGAAGAGCGATGCTACCACTGCTACTGGCAATAATTTTGGCAGCAGTCGAAAATGTTACTATGAACATTTAATAAATCATCATAAGTTGAATAATTGGAAGAGGCTTAATTTCCAAATTTTTCAAAATGGCAAACATTTGCAATGCGTACAATGCCTGAGGATATTCACACAAACCAATGACATGAAAAAGCTACTCAGTCATTATTTGTGTCATGAGGAGAAATCCGTTTGGGCATGTCGTTTTTGTAAGACAACATATCGATTTCAGGAATGGCCATCCTTGCATATGTGTGGTGCCATGAAAGATTTCCTGAGCAATAAGAGAAGCATTATCAAAGAGGAACCATGTGCGACTGTCCAGAATGAAAAACTCAAGAAGGAGACGCAGAAAGAAGAAGATAAAGTTGAGGACAAGGCCTGCATTAAGAAACTACTTAGCTTTGCCGAATTTGAAGCCTATATCTGGCACGTTTGCCCATTTTGTAATGAACAGTTTGATAAATTCGAACAATGGCGTTTACATGTCCGCGAAACACATCATATAAACTCCCTGGAGGGTCTAAATATGAACGTTATCATCGATGATCCCGAAATGCTGCAATGTTTGGAATGCTTTGCGAAGGTTCCAAAAAATCCCATTGAACTGCACAAACATCGTTTTCAACATCTGCCTCATTTACCCTATAAATGTCGACACTGTCCCAAGTCTTTGGCAACATACAGTTTGGCCTTTACACATGTCTCACACCAATGTCTAGATCCCGAGGTCAAATGTGAACGAGTGAGCAATTCCCTTGTGGAAATTCCTAAGAAAAACTCGAATAGTGGTGATTATAAAGACCTTGAATGTTATATCAATCTTTCATGTTACTTCTGTGCGAATATGAAATTCTCTTCCGTGAGTGAACTATTGTCCCATTGCACCAAAGTCCATGATAATTTTCGGCAATATTTCATTGCACATAGCAAAAGAAAGAATATGATGATATGCACAATCTGCCAGACGGCTGTTTCGAAATATTCCAAAAATTTAACAGATCATTTTTATTTGCATTTGGATGAGAAACCTTTTGGTTGTCGTAAATGTTATCGTTCTTATGCTAATATTGCAAGAATTAAACGGCATATTAACGATTGTCATTTGAATTGTAGTACTGTAACAACAACAGCAGCCACGAACGTTAAAGATCAAATGCGCGAAATAAAAATAGAAGGTAGCGGAAAAGAGCAAACGACTTCGGCAATAAAATTGGAAAGTGAAAAGGCCGGAACCACCATCGCTGACATTACCAAATCAACTAACAATCGTAAATCTTTAAACAAATCGAAAAGTACAAAATCAGAACGTATGAAAAACAACCACAACAATGACCATATGGATGCCAACATCGAACTGGAACTTGACTCTACTCTTATTTTCCTTGATAATCGTGCAGCGCTGTTTAAGAAATTTTCAAAATTCATAACATTTGCCTGTCCCGAATGTAATGCATCATTTACGAAATTGTCACAATGGGAAATACACATACGAATACAACACACTTTTTTCAATGAGAACACTTTCTTCAAACCCGATCCAAAATCTGGCGAACTGAAATGCATGGAATGCAACAGGATATGTATAGGAAAAGACTCACGTCAAAGACATCACATTTTATCCCATCTGGCATACTCCTCGTTTGTATGTGCCCTCTGCCCATCACGTTTTACCCACATTAAAACATTGTATAGTCACTTGAGACGTTTACATTTTATGCCATCGCGTCTTAAATGTTCACTGTGTCCAAAGATATCGGCGACACCATACGCCCGTTCCGAACATATGAAGGCCACACATCCGCCAGAGGAATGGCCTAAAAATATGTGTTCACTCTGCTTCAATGACGTCCAAAACATGGATTATCACAATAGTATGTGTCATGAACCGCGTGCCAAGAATACTTGTACCATTTGTGGTCTGACTTTTCAATACTCTCTTGCGGATCACATGAAGGCCAAACATAAAAAACAATGGAAAAAATCGGCTAAGCTACAGGAGCTAAAAGAAAATGCCATCAAATCGCCGATCGTTTCACCATCAACATCAAGTGGAAAAAAACGTCGTTCGTCTTTGCAAGAGTCGAATAAGACACCCGCAAAGAAACAATGTATGACGATGATGACGGGCGCAGATATTAAAGTAAATCCTATCATAAAATTGAAGAAACTTGACAAATAGTATTATATGAATGTTGTATATTTATATGTGTGTATGTATATATAGTATATGATATTGTTTGTTTTAAGTAACACTATTTTAAATTTATTTACATAAATTTAAAGATATGTACACATTGAACAATTGTAATTGTTTAATTAAATTATATGTTTTAGTTGTCGAAATTATCTTACAATTTTCTAATATATGTTTTATTCGAATGTTTAATACTTATAACTAAATATAATAAAATAAAATTGATAACTTCAATTCGGCGTTTCAAAGAATTTTATTTTTCGTTATTTTTTTAATTGAATTAACAACAGCTTTTTAAAAACGTCCTTGAAAATTGTTTATTGAAATTTTCAAATACTGCTGAAGGGACAAAAGCACTACTTCTCAAAAAATATTCTTCAAACAAATGTTCTAAGTTTGAATAATGATGGGTACGTATAATACTATTAATTGTACCACAGAGTAAGAAATCTGAAATTTAGTACAGTTGAATATGCTTATAACGAATGCCGGTTATAGCGAACAATTTCCTGGTCCTGAAGTTTTATGACATATTTTTCAAATTTTGTATAGGTTCAGTTTTGTTTAAATCTTCAGATTTAGATATAGCTGCCATATATATTTTTGGTCGATTTTATGTGAATGGTTAACTGAATTCCAAAAGTTTGTCCGATTAAGAAGAAGTTTAGAATACCGTACCGTAGTGACTGTTAAGTTTTGTTTTGTTTTATCGGTTCAGATTTTGTACCACAAAATTTTGCATAGAGTACTTAATCGAGTTTTCGAAATCGGTATAACTATAGACTATTCTTATTATTTTACAAAGTATATAAACCACAGTCACCACAGTTTTTAATCAACTTCTTTACTTTTTCTCATTCAGTTCGTGTGAATCAATAAATCATGCCTAGAATAGGACCTCACAAGAATGAATCGTTTGCCGTTAGAGTATCAAGACTATTCATTCTACTTTCTGATAAGGGAACCCCCCCCCATTCTCGATTTTTTATTTTTAAGATTCTAAATGGGCTGGTAAATGAATACCAATGCTTGTTAAGGTTTGTAACTTGGCACATATATATTTGAAGATCCAAAATCTGGCGAACTGAAATGCATGGAATGCAACAGGATATGTATAGGAAAAGACTCACGTCAAAGACATCACATTTTATCCCATCTGGCATACTCCTCGTTTGTATGTGCCCTCTGCCCATCACGTTTTACCCACATTAAAACATTGTATAGTCACTTGAGACGTTTACATTTTACATTTTTTTATAATTTACCAAAATTTGTTGTTGTTTTTTGGGTTCAAAGAAAAGTCCATATTTTCGATGGCGGGCATGATAACTCCTCACTGGAACATCGGAATCCGAAAATTCCAACTGTGTTAGAAAGAGGACATGTCTGGCTCTCGTATGAACTAGGATTATTGACTTCACACAACAATTAACAAAATGGCGGAACTTTGAAAATTTTTTTTGGAAAATCGCCTATTTTTTACCACAAACTAAGTTAAAAAATAAGGAAGATCTTCACCGATTGGCTTTATCCTAGTTCATACGAGAGCTACACACTCCCAGAGAAACGTGTCAAAATTTGAAACCGATTGGATTATTAGTTTCTGAGTTATCGTGCCCGCCATTCGTTTTGAGAAAAACGTGTTTAAAGTTTGAGAAGCCCTTTAGCCGTCACTTGATGCTGACACAATAAATCGGCTATATCTTCAAGAGTTCTTGAGATTTTCACTTGAAATTTTGTAGGAACATTCTAGAATTAGAGTAGATTCGAATTAAATCCAAAAATTTTTTGACACCGAGAATGGGGGGGGGGGGGTTCCCATAATCTAAAAGTATTTCGTTACAGATACTGTACTTATAAAAGAATTCTTCTTCAATATTTCTCTGAAAAAACGTAATGGATTGATGTTTTTTTCCTTAACAAACTTTATTTTATTATTCGGCATATGTCTGAAACTAATTATCATTTAAATTATTTTTCCTTTTTTAAATAAATTTGTATAAATAAATAATGGTTGTAATGTAAGTTAGCACATCCCTGCCAAACTAACAGGCAACAATGTTGCCTTTGTGAGCTTTGCTTGGTTGACTGTTGTGTGCTTAGCATGGAGTCGTGTTACGTCTGGTGGCGTGACCATGGGAAGTGTAGTGTCAGCGTATTGTCAGCAATTTTGATTTGTTTAGTTTAAGTAGAATAAGTTTTTGATGTGAATAAAGAAGTTAGTTCATTCTAACTCACCAAAAGGCACACAAGTCTTTTTATTAACTGGCGCCCAACCGGGTTTATTTAAAGGATTTACTTTGAAAAAAGTAATCTCTGACCCAACCCAAGTCGTCCAACTCGCACAAAAGGAATAAGCTCAGCACAAAAACAAGAACAAAAACTACTCAAGTCGTCCAACTCGCACAAAAGGAATAAGGTCTACACAAAAACCAGAACGAAAACTACCCAACGGAGGATCTATTTTGTATGAAGTCGTCCAACTAACGCAAAAGGGATAAGCTCTACACTCTACAAAAGACGCCCTAAGAAGCTCTAAGGATCCACTAACATATTATAATATAAAACAAAGTCATGTAAGTGTATTACTCATTGAATTTAAAATTTTTGTCGAAAAAATTGTGTGTCCAAAAACAGGTGAAAATATCAAGAGATTTTTTTTTTTTTTTTACTTCGTATAGTGCGTATTTAAAATATTTCAATTTCTGTGAAGTGATTAAGATTGTGTTATACCAACTTTTCTATAAAAAAAGATATTATGAACGCGGACGAAATTTCAAAATTGATAGAATCCGCTGTACGTGCAGCGATTCAGACACATAAATCAGAAGTCGACAAAAAAGTCGACGATCTATCAAGAAAATTGTCGTCCATTTCCATAGGAGAAACACTTCCATTTCGTTGTTGTTGGTTTGTTTCTTTGTAAATTCTTGCACAACTATTAAACTTTTTTCCAACTGCCTCTCCCTTCTACCACTTTGACATGACAAATGACTTCTTTTTTGCTTTTCTTTTAGGCAGTTTGTTTTATTTTTTATTTGTATTTTTTGTTTAATTTTTAATTAGTTGGAGATTTTTCTTTGTTTAATTTTATCCGTGTTTGTTAGCTGAAATATGTTTATTTTATTTCCGCCGAGACTAAAATGAGGAAATTATTAATCCTTTCAACATATAATTCCTGTAAGTACTCCTTTCTCGGTTCACTCTGTCAATGGACAAACACCTATTAAACAAAAAATGTTTTGTAAATTTATTCGGCATGAACTCTACATTTTTCATTTTGCCAACTTTAACAACATTTGACGCTATTGTGGGCTTAGACCTATTAAAACAAATCAATGCAAACATTGACCTAAATAAAGGAGTCATCCGACATAATTCTGGCTCTGAACTTATTGAATTTTTTGAATGTAAAGATGTTAATTTTATAGAAATTGATAAGATTGATGTGCCTTTCGCAGTTAAGGCGGATTTTCAGAAAATGTTAAAAAAACGAATGAAGGTTTTTGCTGATCCTAAAGAAGCACTACCTTACAACACAAATATCGTTGCTACTATTAACATGGAGAACGAAGAACCAATTTACTCTAAACTATATCCATACCCAATGGGGGTATCTGAATTTGTAAACTCAGAAATAAAAAAGTTGTTTTTTCAGAAACCAAAGAGAATCATGTAAAACATATCGACTGTGTTCTTAGGAAACTGCTCGATGCAAACATGAGAGTCTCTATTGAAAAGTCAAATTTTTTTAAATCCGAAGTTGAATACCTTGGCTTTGTCGTATCAAAGAGAATCATGTAAAACATATCGACTGTGTTCTTAGGAAACTGCTCGATGCAAACATGAGAGTCTCTATTGAAAAGTCAAATTTTTTTAAATCCGAAGTTGAATACCTTGGCTTTGTCGTATCAAAGAGAATCATGTAAAACATATCGACTGTGTTCTTAGGAAACTGCTCGATGCAAACATGAGAGTCTCTATTGAAAAGTCAAATTTTTTTAAATCCGAAGTTGAATACCTTGGCTTTGTCGTATCAAAAGAAGGTATAAAAACGGCACCATCAAAGATAAGTGCCATACAAAATTTCCCAGAACCAACGACGTTGTTCGCTTTGAGATCATTTCTTGGGCTAGCGAACTATTACCGATGTTTTATAAGGGACTTTGCCAAAATTGCAAAACCTTTAACCGATAATTTAAAAGGAGAAAACGGAAAAATTCCGCAACCAAATCATTCTGGAAGAGGCAGAATTTCCCGCCACTCGAAATTTTATACTTTTCGGAAACAAAACGAGACATATCATAGAATTCGGGGATAAAAACGAAATACTGGCTAAACTTGTTGATGCAGTCAATACTGAAGTAGTAAATGCCATTCATTGCGACCTACCTGTGTTGGCTCACATTCAACATGATTTGATTAAAATGTTTCCTTCAACAAAGTTCAGATTTTGTAGTAAATTTGTCGCTGACATCTTCAATCAATGCGATCAGAGAGAAATTGTTGTAAGTGAACACAATAGAGCTCATCGGGCAGCTCAAGAGAACGTAAAACAAATCCTTTCGGAATACTATTTCCCCAAAATGGTAAAAATAGCGAATGAGGTTGTTGCAAACTGCAAAACCTGTTCAAAAGCTAAATACAATCGACACCCAGAGAAACATGTTATAGGAGAGACAATAGTTCCTTCATATGCCGGTGAAATTCTACATATTGACATTTATTCAACTGATAAAAAACATTTCTTAACTTGCGTGGATAAATTCTCAAAATTCGCAGTGGTACAGCCAATAGCCACCAGAACAATTCTGGACATAAGGTCTATTGTGACAATGAGAGGTCTTTCAACTCCGAGACTATCAGATCAATTCTGAAAAACAGGTTTAATGTCGAAATTGTCAATTCACCTCCTCTACACAGCACATCAAACGGGCAGGTAGAGAGATTTCACAGCACTCTTGCCGAAATCGCAAGATGCCTAAAAATAGAAAGGAAGATCGATGACACTGTCGAACTCATCTTACAATCGACCATAGAATATAACCGGACAATTCATTCTGTCACGAATGAGAGACCTATTGATACGATACATTCTACACCTTCTGAAGTAAGAGAAAAGATTAAAGAGCGAATCTGTAACGCGCAAAACAGGCAGTTACAATACTTCAACAAAAGTCGTTATGACAAAGTTTATAACGTGGGAGACAAAGTCTTTGTTAAGAATAATCGTAGACTTGGAAATAAAATGACCCCACTTTATGAAGAAGCTACTGTTGAAGCAGACATGGGGACAACTGTCCTAATAAAGGGGAGGGTGGTCCATAAGGACAACCTAAGATAATCCTTTCAATAAGATGTCTAAATGTTTCTTCGTCTACCTTTTATTTTTCTTTACGCAGGCTAACACTACAATTGCTTCTTATGATAAACCTCACATTTGCAAAGATTATTGATTATTCGCATTCCGATTATATTCCAATTTTGGACGGGAACGCGATTATATGGAACAAATATGGGTACTTAAGACATACGACAAACCTTACAACGTATTCCGAGATATTAGACGATACAAAAAACGCAATACAGATCTTCCCTCAGACGCATGTTAAAAAGATATTGGAGGCCGATGTATTGCATATTGATACTCTTTTAACAACACTCACCGTACATCATCGGCATGCGAGAAGCATCAATCTTATAGGCACAGCACTGAAGGTTATTGCCGGTACACCAGATGCCGATGACTGGGAGGATGTCAAATTTGTCGAGAAACAACTCGTAGATTCCAACAACAGACAAATAGAAATAAATACGAAAATACAGATCCAAATAGAAAAGTTGACCAATGCAGTAAACACAATCTTAAATACCGAACGAAAGGAACAAATTGATACTGTTAAACTTTTTGAAATTTTAATGGCTAGAAACAGAATGCTGCTTATGGAATTACAAAATATAATTTTATCTGTAACTTTGGCTAAAATCAATATTATAAATCCCACAGTTTTGGACCAGGATGATTTAAAATTTTTTATAAAAAATCAGATCAATGAGCAATACACAGATTTTACCATATCAGAACTAATGTATTTGTCTAAAGTAAAAGTAATATCAAATGAATTTTGTTTGCATTTTATCATTAGATATCCCATTCCAATACGAACATGTCAGAAAATTTCTTTATTCCCAGTTCCCCACTTCAATAAAATTATTCAATTCGCTGACACCAACACTGTGGTAGACTGTGAAGGAAAGACTTATTCAGCAACAGATTGCAAGCACGCAATATCTTCAACCTATTGTCAACTGATGCCAGAGTCAACCTGCGCTCAACAACTCATATCGGGTAAATCAGCACACTGTAATACGCAAAGCAATAATCTTGAAAAAGTGGCAGAAATCGATGATGGAATTGTCATTGTGAATGACGCTATTGCAGAAGTGAAAGAAGCAACCGAAAATGTAAGAAACATAAACGGCACATTCCTAATAACTTTTGAAAAGAATGTGACTGTCAATGGTACGCTGTTCGTAAATAGAAACAACATTGATATGCGGAAACCAGGAACACCATCATTTCCCTCAATTATTATAAACAACCACAGCGAAATTTTAAGTTTATCATCTGTCCATGAGATGAACTTGCAAAACTTACAATATATTGGCGAACTTGAAAGAGATGCAAAAGTGCGGCCAATATTAGTTGGTTGTGTTGTTTTTATGAGTATCGGATTACTCTATTCCATATTGTGCCTCATTAAGCGTAGGGTGAAGAAGAGAGAACAGCGAGATTTTAAATCTGCCGTCGCAATGGCTATAAAGAAGACCGAGGACGGCCTTCACTTAAGTGAGGGGGTAGTTAGCACATCCCTGCCAAACTAACAGGCAACAATGTTGCCTTTGTGAGCTTTGCTTGGTTGACTGTTGTGTGCTTAGCATGGAGTCGTGTTACGTCTGGTGGCGTGACCATGGGAAGTGTAGTGTCAGCGTATTGTCAGCAATTTTGATTTGTTTAGTTTAAGTAGAATAAGTTTTTGATGTGAATAAAGAAGTTAGTTCATTCTAACTCACCAAAAGGCACACAAGTCTTTTTATTAACTTGTATAAGTGCGGCTTAACTTAGTAGTTATGATGTAATATATTATCATATTTGAGCCTAGTACTAATTGTAATATTTATTATTTTTCATGTTTTTTTTTATATAAATATAAATATTACGCATACATAAATCTATACTGAGTAGCTATGAAATAAGGTGGAATATTTGTAATTAACTTTAAATTGGACACATGAGTTGTAAATTGGCTTAAATTGCAAAGGAATCGAATAAAAATAAAATAAATAAAATGCATTTAGATATAGCTCCCATAAATGATTTCGTCCGATTTCATGTAAATAATGAACCAAAGACCTCATATTTATTTCGATTTACACGAAATATTCTATAACTTAATGAATTTTGTATGGAATGGTGTGCTTAATTTTTCGTTGAAATCGATTCAGATATAGATATATCTTCCATATATACTGCCCAATCGCCAAAATGTGGGAGAAATTCTATTCTCACGGAAAGCACTTCTCTCGAGAGAAAAATTGTCCAATCGTGGAAATTTTTGGAATATGGCATCTCTTTTTCATCAACTTTGGGTCTTTTTCATACTTTGTGTACCTTCATTTGTTTTGCAGAAATTTAAAGTATTTGTGTTGTACGAAATAATTAAAAAGAAATAAAGAATTGACACCAAAAAAGAGTAGTATTATACTTAGAGCATATTTAGAGGATATTGCTACTTCCAGAGAGCAAAAATCGTGAATGTCTGTTGTGCTTTGCATAATATATGAATACATTACAATGTTGAGGAAAATGTTATAACAACAGTAACACCAGAAGAAGGAACGTCCCCATGTACACCTACTCCTAACCAATATCTTGCAGCCGCCCAAAACCTGAGAGAGAAAATTGGACAAGATTTGCATAAATTATATTAGAACACAACCCATTAAAGTAGTTTAGTTTATTTTATTAAAACATAAAATTAATTCTTACAAAAATTTGTATTTTTTTAAAAAAGGTAAACAAATTGAATTCATATCAGACATGAGTCTTATTATTAAGTTAGAGGAAATTCATCAATTAAGTTTTTACCAATTTGTACTCTAACTCCCGTATTCATAACTTCTCCATCAGAATGTTATGGCGCTTCATTTCATCCAGTTCATTCTCTTTGAATTTTTCCATTACTTGATAATGTTTTTTTTTTCTGAAGATCCACCAATTTTTCAGTTGCTCTGTATATTCGCTTTTGATACTCATTTTGGGTTTTTATGGATTCCAAAAGATGTTTTAGACATCCAATTCACTTTTAATTATTTCCAATGTTGTTGCGCTCGTCAAATTGTTTGTTAATTTCTTCGTATTTTTCATCGCCGATTGGCTCACTCCATTAAGATGCTCATTTAATCCTGTTTCTTCACAGACAGTACTTAAATATTTGCTGCGTCTCTTCATCATCGTCAGGATCAACAGCGTTTACTGCAACACCCTCCACAGACGATTTCATTTCAATAAGATTATAGATAGCTTATTCGGCGCTTGATAATTTTTGCTTCTTGTTTGGACCGCCCCAGTTCCTGTTTTGTATTTTAAATTCGGTGCATATTTTGTTGGTAAGCCCAAACCTATTTTAAGAAATTTTGAAGAATGAATGGTGTCCTTATTAGGTGGTCCCATCGAATTGAGCTCATTTTCCGCTTTTTTTTCCAAAAGCGAGTAAGAGACTCTTTGCTCCCTTTATAGATTCCACGTGAAATGTCAGGATGTAATTTCAAAACTGACACTAAATGCTGCAATTGGGTTTTATTTGTCTTCGACCTATAAATAATTAATTTATTTATTTCTATTTATATTTGAAAAACCATACTTACATTTTAATCTCCCTTCGTTTTGGGTTGTGAGATATTTTGAAAGGAAAAACACAAATCGTACTTTCTTATGATGCCTACCTTTTCTCATTTCTCCCTTTAATTCCGCGCGGAATTTTCTTTACGATTGGGAAAAAGGGAGAATAAAGAAATTCCGCACGGAATTATTTTTGACGATTGGGCTGATATTTTCGATCGATTTAAAGTTAATGGTTGTGCTATTAAAACAAAATTTGGAATACCGTATTGAGTCTAGAATGAAACTTTTTTAAGTTTTATTGAAATCTCTTCAGACTTAAATATAGCTTCCATATATATATATTTTTTTATAAATTTCAGAAAAATGGTGATGTTGCTCTTACTTGGTTTTGGAAAACAACAAATCGCAATGGTTTATATTAACCATTATTAACCCATTCATAACATAACCCTAAAATTATATGTATATACTTTATGGAGTATCGACAAATATTTCGAGGAGTATCAAACTTACCATACCCTCCATACTATGGTGGAGTATATAAAAATATAAACCTAATAGTGCTAATGTATGGTCCTCTTTTTTAGAGGACAATTATCTATTTTTAATGGCTGTCATCTATAATGTCCCCTATCTGTCATAAGCTGGTATAAGCTGTGTTTGTTTACTCGATATTTGGTAACAATTGTTACCAAATGTTACTTGATTTTGTCCGTTTACTCCAAAATCCAGTAAAACAGAACAACAAGAGAGAGCTAGTTTGACAGTTATCAGCGTAGAACTTACTGGGTTAATTTCTTCTAGTAAGATTTTTTCAGCACAAATCGATGTATTCTAATCACCTGTAATTTTAAACTGAAGTGAAACACGACATTGATGGCTCGTGTATCAATACCTTAATGAATTCTAAACTTTTTCTGCTTTCATAATGTTGTGCGATAGCGTTGCCAACACTGTTTTGTTTTCTATAATCAGAACACTTCCTAATTGGCTGTGTTCATTAACTTCCACTCAATCCAGTTTTTAAACTATCTTTTCACATTAGTTTTGGTTTGTGACGCACGTGTGGGTTCGTGTGCTCCATTTATTTATATCATTTGCTTCTGGAAAAATATTAATCAAACACACTACTTAATGCAAGGGCAACATTGCATTATTGTTCATAACAAAATGCCGTGACATTGTTTGAATGAATCCTCATGGAGGATGAAATGTAAGTATTTAATATTTTGTTGTAATAAGTGTCCAAAAATTCCAAATATTTCAGTGTACAATGAAGTAGTCTAAATTTAATGTTATTTAATGTTAACTTCCAATTTTCGATAGTTTGAAACATGGCACCGTTTTTAACCAAATTCGCTTTAATTTTGTATTTTAAATCCGTATGGATAGAAAATCTCCATACCAAAAGATCAACATTGACACATGTTTCCGTGGTCCCATATAAAGTTACCCCATTCTATATGTTGCGCCCGACTTTCAACAGAATTGGCTGTAATTTGGTATCTTAGACCTCCTTGTTGTATCAAATCGTCCTACCAAAAATTGTCAATATTGGTCCACATTATAAATTAGCCCCCATATAACGGTACGTCTCACATATCGCCATTTTTTTTATGCTTGGACACGATTTTCAACCAAAATTGGAAGTATTTTAGTATTTCGAACGCTTATTGCATAGAAAATCTCAATACAAAACATTAATATTAACTCATATAACGATTCACCACATTTATCTGTATTTGGGGCCCGATTTTCAATATAATCCTCTTTAAATTGATTATTTTGATTGTCATTGGTTGTCACATACAAACTCCGATCGATTTCAAATATTTTGAGGTGTGGGCATATAACACGTTCGTAAAGATGATTTTATCAATTACTGAAATACCTATTTGGAATTAGTTCGAATATAATATTGAATAATGATATTGCTTGGGAGCACTGGGTTTTATGATAATCTTCATGATTACTCCTTTCACGTCGTAATTATATGCTGATATTTTTAATATAATTAAAATAATAAAATTTATTTCAAACGTGGCTAATCAAATTATTATTATTTGTTTCTAGGAATTTTGAAATTATGTTACGGGGTTCGCTGTTTGCATTCCATGACCTTACCTGAGGACGATCACGTGTTAAGTGTTTTGGTAAGTATCGAAAATATGAAATGAATAAGAATTCATGATATAGATTAGTTCTAATGATGAAATTGCTTAGAGCGCTGGGTTATGACAATACCATGATTACCAGTTTTATTTGACATTCTTTACTGAGATATTATAGATGTTATTGTAGTTAAATTTATATTGTCAGTTATCAGTAACTAATAAATAATTATTTTTGTTATTACAGCAATGAAATTAAATCCGGAACAATTTGACTGCTGACTGATTTCAATAACAGCAAGATGGAAGAGATGCTGCTACTATTGATACCAGCATTGCTTCGAAAGAAACTAAGAAGGCAATATGTGTGTCCAGCTTTTACGTAAAGGTATATATTTTTTCTTAATATTTATTTATATCTATTTAATTAATTACTGTAATGATGAAATTGCTTAGAGCGCTGGGTTATGATTTTATAATGATTACCCATTACTTGACATTCTATTCTGAGAGTAATTACTTTTAATTAATTTATAACATCATTAATTAAATCAATGATTTAATACTAATCTTCTATTATTTGTTCTTTTCAGGTTGATCAACCATGAATACAAGGCAAGACAAGACAGGAAAACTGGTGCCTTCAAAATATAAATTGGATCTAATATAGAGTATATATTAATGCATACAACTATTTAACACATAATTGTGTTTTAAATATGAACATCCTTGGAATAAAATATATAATAAATAGAACAAAATTCCATAAAGTTTTTTTATTTTATTTTGATTCTCATAATCCTAACAAAATATTCAATATTGGACACTTCTTAGGGTACCCTCATATAACGTTGCCTGCCAAAATGGCTGTGTAATTTAGTATTTTGAAATCTTATGTGGCAAATCTTTCTATAAAAAATTATCAGTTTTTAGAGTAGCTCCTAGAAAACGGTAAATATCAACAATTTTCGGCTCGCTTTCTTCCTATCCAAAATTATCCATCGTTTTGTTATATACTGCGCATAAAAGTCAAAACATTTTCTTGCCGAAAGGGTTGTAAATTGACAAGCCCTGTTCTTGGAAATTAGAAAACATCTTTGCCGACGATTGTTATACCCTTCACCACACTGTGGTACAGGGTATTATGTCTTTGTGCATATGTTTGTAACAGGCAAAAATAATCGAGATAGACCCATGGTTCCTTTTGAGAATATGCATAGAATCACTTTCTGAGTCGATTTATGCATGTCTGTCCGTCCGTCCGTCTGTCCGTCTGTAGATGTAAAATTGTAAACAAAGTACAGGTCGCATTTATGATCCGAATTGGATGAAATTTGGCACAGCTCATTTGTTTGGCCCAAGGACGAACCCTATTGAAATTGGGAAAAATCGGTTCAGATTTAGATATAGCTCCCATATATATTTTCGTCCGATTTAATGTAAATTCGATTTGCACGAAAATTGGCACAGCGTAATGAATTAGGTCTAGAATGATGTGTGTAAAATTTCATAAAAATCGGTTCAGATTTAGATATAGCTCCCATATATATCTTCGTCCGATTTAAGGTAAATTGTGTACCAAAGTCCCTATATATCTTTCGATTTGCATGAAATTTGGCACAGCGTAATGAATAAGGTCTAGACTGATGTATGCCAAGTTTCGTGAAAATCGGTTCAGATTTAGATATAGCTCCCATATATATCTTCGCCCGATTTAAGGTAAATGGTGTACCAAAGTCCCTATATACCATTCGATTTGCACGAAAATTGGCACAGCGTAATGAATTAGGTCTAGAATGATGTGTGTAAAATTTCATAAAAATCGGTTCAGATTTAGATATAGCTCCCATATATATCTTCGTCCGATTTAAGGTAAATGGTGTACCAAAGCCCCTATATATCATTCGATTTGCACGAAATTTGGCACAGCGTAATAAATAAGGTCTAGAATGATGTATGCCAAGTTTCGTGAAAATCGGTTCAGATTTAGATATAGCTTCCATATATATCTTCGTCCGATTTAAGGTAAATTGTGTACCAAAGCCCCTATATATCTTTCGATTTGCACGAAATTTGGCACAGCGTAATGAATAAGGTCTAGAATGATGTATGCCAAGTTTCGTGAAAATCGGTTCAGATTTAGATATCGCTCCCATATATATCTTCGTACGATTTAAGGTAAATTGTGTACAAAAGTCCCTATATATCTTTCGATTTGCACGAAATTTGGCACAGCGTAATGAATGAGGTCTAGAATGATGTATGCTAAGTTTCGTGAAAATCGGTTCAGATTCAGATATAGCTTCCATATATATCTTCGTCCGATTTAAGGTAAATGGTGTACCAAAGTCCCTATATACCATTAGATTTGCACGAAAATTGGCACAGCGTAATGAATTAGATCTAGAATGATGTGTGTAAAATTTCATAAAAATCGGTTCAGATTTAGATATAGCTCCCATATATATCTTCGTCCGATTTAAGGTAAATTGTGTACCAAAGTCCCTATATATCTTTCGATTTGCACGAAATTTGGCACAGCGTAATGAATAAGGTCTAGACTGATGTATGCCAAGTTTCGTGAAAATCGGTTCAGATTTAGATATAGCTCCCATATATATCTTCGTCCGATTTAAGGTAAATTGTGTACCAAAGCCCCTATATATCTTTCGATTTGCACGAAATTTGGCACAGCGTAATGAATGAGGTCTAGAATGATGTATGCTAATTTTCGTGAAAATCGGTTCAGATTCAGATATAGCTTCCATATATATTTTCGTCCGATTTAAGGTAAATTGTGTACAAAAGTTCCTATATATCTTTCGATTTGCACGAAATTTGGCATAGCGTACTAAATTAAGTTTAGAATGATGTGTGCAAAGTTTCGTGGCAATCAGTACAAATTTAGATTTAGCTCCCATATATAGCTTCGCCCGATTTTAGGTAAATAGTCCACTAAAGTCCCTGGAAATCTTTTTGTATAGCGTACTGAATTAAGTCTAGAATGATGTGTGCAAAGTTTCGTGACAATCGGTCCAGATTTAGATGTAGCTCCCATATATATTTTCATCCGATTTAAGGTAATTGGTGTACCAAAGACCCTATATATCTTTCGATTTGCACGAAATTGGGCATAGTGTACTGACATTTGAAACTGTAATAATTTGTGCTAAGTTTCATGAAAATCGGTTCAGATTTAGATATAGCTCCCATATATATTTTCGTCCGATTTTATGTAATTGGTGCACCAAAGTCCCTATATATCTTTCGATTTGCACGAATTTTGGTATAGGGTACGTTGGTCAGCTAAGTACTTCGCGTTGTTACAAGAGACATTTGGGTTTGAAAGGTTTTTTGTATAGAAGCAATAGCTTCTGGGGAGAATATCCCAACAGAAAACTAAGGGAACTGATGAGGATCAGTGGCGTGATCCGAAACTATAGTCTTCCCTGCCTTACCCCTCGGCAATCAATGCCATACATTCCTCACTAATAAATAGTTCTTTTTTATAAAAACAAATTACAAATGGTATCCCAAATAAACCGCCAACACTACTGAAGTACTGAATTAAGTCTAAAATGATGTTGCTAAGCTGGATACATATGTAGAATATACCCAAAGTGGTGAAGGGTATCATATAGTCGGCCCAGCCCGACTTTACTACTTTCCTTACTGGTTTTTAACAGGCAAAAATAAACGAGATAGACACATGGTTCCTTTTGAGAATATGCATAAAATCACTTTCTGAGTCGGTTTATGTATGTCCGTCTCTCCATGTTAAATTTTAAACAAAGTACAGGTCACATGTATGTGTGCGACTGAATTGGATAAAATTTGACACAGGTCCCTTATTTGGCTCAAGGAAGAAACCTATTTAAATTGGGAAAAATCGATTGAGATTTAGATATAGCTCCCATATATAGTTTCGTCCGATTGTCACAAAATTTTGCACAGAGTACTGAATTGTTGAAATCGGTTCAGATTTAGATATAGCTCCCTTATATATATCTTCGTCCAATTTTGTGTCAATGGTGCACCAAACTCCCAATATTTGTCCGATTGAGACAAAATTTTGCACAGCGTACTGAATTGGTTCAAAATATATGCATGCAAAGTTTTGTTGAAATTGGTTCAGATTTAGATATAGCTCCACATATATTTTACGAATTTATCTAAATAGTACACCAAACTCCCAATATTTGTATGATTGAGACAAAATTTTGTACAACGTACTGAATTAGGTCCACATAGATGCATGCGAAGTTTTGTTAAAATCGATTCAGATTTAGATATAGCTCCCTTATATATGTTCGTCCGATTATGCAGAAAAATCCTAAAATTTGTCCGATTGAGATCAAATTGTGTACATAGTACTCAACTAAGTCTGGAATGACATGTTTATGCTTCGTTAAAATCGGTTCAGATTTAGACATATCACTAATATATATTTCGTGCGATTTTATATAAATGAAGCACGAAAGTACTAAAATTTCTTTCGATTTACACGGAATTGTTTATATCATATTAAAGTGAGTCTAAAAATGTGTGTCCTAAGTTTCGTTGAAATCGGCTTTGATTTAGATATAGCTCCCATATACATGTTCGTCCGATTTTCTGTAAATGGTGGAATAAACTCCCATAGTTTATTTGATTCAGACGAAATTTGGAATACCGTAATGTATTGAGTCCAAAGTATAGTGTGTTACGTTTCGTGAAAATCGGTTCAGATTTTTAATTTTAATTAAATTTTATGTAAATGGTCCACCCAATCCCCTATATTTATTTACACGAAATTGTGCATAGAGTATTAATGTGAGTCTAAAATGATGTTTCCTAAGTTTCGTTGAATTCGGTTTTGATTTAGATATAGGTCCGATATATATGTTCGTCCGATTTTCTGTGAATGGTGGAAAAAACTTCCATATTCGTTTATTCGATTCCGACGGAATTTGGAATACCGTACTGTAATGGCTCTAAAAAAATAACAACCATTTGGTGGTGATTCCGATGGCTGCTTTTATAACACCCAAGTTGAAATATCGACCACAACCGGTTGGGTGACGTCAAGGAAGAATCTTCGTTTCCTCGTTTAAGTGGTCTATTGGAGTCCTGATAATACACCATCAGGGCGGTATTCTTGCAGGATTGAATGTTTTTCTATTGCGTTGCACTTACGTTATCGTATCATACTGGAGATTGGTCTATCGTTGTACACCTCCCCAAGTACTGCCGGTTAGTGACCTGAGTACTTTGTTCCTACCTCTGACCTTATTGCAAATATATGTGGTATGTACTGACGACTTATATAGACTATCCCTAGAATCTTGGATGGTAGTAATTATAAACCCCGAATAGAATAGTGCGAAATATGTTAATGTTGTCCGTTAATCGTGGAATTCCATAAAGACTCAGGGGCTAAAAAGTTCTAGGCCTTTGTCTTTATATTTCAGAATTCCATGTACGACTGCAATTCAGAAACTGTAGTATGATGTTAAGTCAAACCGAATAGAATAGTGCGAAATATGTTAATGGTCAATTCAGAGTCGTGTACAACGCTCTGCCTTGGATTTGGCGTTGTGTCTCCTGTTCAAAACTCACCTATAAAGTCATTAAAAATTTGGTTTTCAATATTGATATATTTGGAATATGAAATTGGTTTCTTCAAACCATTTGTAATTAAATTACAATGGATAATTCGTTTGGTTATATAAAATACATACATACACATTTAAACTCTCGTATACAAGTCATATATAAAAATAATAATAAAAAATACTTTAAAATCAGTTCTTAATCATAATACTATATAATTTTTTTCGATTTAAACAAATTCGAAAAGAATCCTGGTTTTTTATTTGTAATGGAATGCTGATTTGTTTCAGATGTTAGTAATGATGAGTTTGCGTTGTCATGCGGTGAACAGTCTTTTTTGATGGTTTTAAAACCACCCAATGGTGGAACTTGAGTTTTATATTGGCCCATAACATTGCCAGGTGGATCATAGTTACAAACAATAAATGTCATATTGTCACTGGAAAGGGAAAAGCAAAAGTTAAATAAAGTAAAATTTGTAATAAATATAATTCCCTTACACTTTGGCCTTTCCCACACCCACTTCTTTGGTGTCGAGCCACACAACTTGCGTGAAATGTCCCGTAGCCGAACTAAAACCTGGCTTATTGAATTTATATTTATTGATTTCATCATACCAGGCCTTGACAGCATCTTCGGCTGTTGGATCCCGGTTGATAAGTTGATAAATATTTTCACCATAATCGTTGTTCGGGCGATGATACATGCTGCGAGTTTTTGTCAAGTGCTAAGGAGATAGACAAGTAAAATTAAAAAAAAAAAATTAGACAAGTTTCCTGAAAAATGACTTACTATGGCCCAGTCATTTGCCAAATTGCATAGCTTTCTATTGAGCACCAATGGCTCACAGCCGTGCAAAGCTCTGCGTTTATTGTGTTCCTCAAGGCATTCCAATTCAAAGGCGGACCATTTGCCATGTTTGTTGCCAATCACTTTTTTAAAAGCCTGCGAGGTGCTCGGTTTATTATCGTTTTCGGTTTTAGAAGGAACCACTTTTGTTTGTCCACCAGGTTTGGAATCAGGTTCTGTTTTGGATGTAGTTATCAATCTTGACGACTGCGGCTTTGGTTGTCTTCCCTTGGGGCGTAGAACATTGTCTTCAAATTTACCCAAAATATTTCCAGGTGGATCATAGTTACAAACAACCCATGTACGATCATTTCTGGAATTTGAAATTAGATTAAATGATTAATATTCTTGGAGGAAAATAATATTTCCTTAGTTTCGAACATACTTCTTGACCACTCCCACACCTAGTTGTGTACTCTCTTGCCATACAAGTTGACTGAAATGTCCAGTATTTCCGGAGAAGCCAGGATTTTTGAAATCATAATATTCCATTTCATCGTACCATGACTGTGTAGCATCCTCAACGCTATATGAGCTTCCACTGCCGAATGCTAAATTTTCACCAAATTTACACTTTTTACGATGTTTTAATTTATTCTTCTTTGCCAGGTGCTGAAATGGGAAAAAAGAGGAGAGACATTTTTAGAAAATTATTCAGTTTTCTGGTTAGTGGTTGGATACATAATAGGTCTGTACATTTTTTTGTATTCCTGAAAATAAATCTACGTTACTTTGAGGTTATGATGAGCAGCTTGTATGGAAGAGGATATTTTTGCCAAATATCCAATTCTCAGTGACCTGAGTGAGATCTCTAACGCTGAAGTTATAGGCGAACTCGTGCCCCTCAGGGTTTACGGTTTGCAGTCAGGGTCCCGACTGTATTCGAACAGAGCCTGGACGCCTGAACAAGTATTTCAGTCGTAGTTGCCTGGTCTTTACTATGGTAAAAGGCTAAGCCATGATTGACCAGAAGTTCTCATTTCAAAAACTTTTATGGATCCGATTTTAACCCCCAACCGTCAAAAATGTTATGGAATGAGATTTTTTGACTGATGTTGGTGTGGCTGCCTTGCACCTTCAGTTTCGAACTCTAAAAGTCAGATCCCAATAAACTTTTACAAGCGATGACGACCGATGCCGATGTGCCTAAACACTCTTTTGTTTCTTTAAACCCCACTACTCTAAACGTTGTCAATGCAAGCCTGGAGAGGTATACGGATCTTCTCATCGACCTTATTGAGGCTCCTTCTTCCTTAGTATGCCGACTCATCTCTGAGATGACTCGCCCTTGACAGGCGAGGAATATGCAATGGATTTCACTGTGATTAACACAATGTCTATCCTGTGACTCCTCCAAATCATGGTTATTCAACTTATCGCAGACATAAAATGTTGACGCCCTAATCGCACAATCATTCGCGTACGTAATGATCATAATGCGGTCCTGTGGTTGTGAAATTCCCGAAAGTTACAGGAGAAGTTTCAATCTACGGGCCTACGATTTCATAATTTTAAACTTGGTTGGAGGGTAGTTCCTTCGACGTCCTCAAACTGTTTGGCATGATGGACGGTATCAAATCTATCCAAAACTTGACCTAAAAAGGTGATTCCATCAGGACTAAATGTCTTGAATGATATTGCGCTTCTGATGACACTCACTACACCCTCGAACGTTTAAGACGAAATGCTCTTTTCTGGCCCAGTATATTTTATGAACTGCTGCTTAAAATAACTCAGGCTACTTTTCGGCTCAGTCACCTCACGTTAAACTAGAGAGAATACCGATTCATTCTTCCTTGCTCACAACTTACTCGATCCTGTACCGATGTTACAATTGACTATTGACTTCCTTATTTTCGGAAACAAAGTAGAATGTAGTCTGAAGCCAGATGAATGTGCCAAATTTAGCATTTAGCAGTCCTTACTCGCTCTGCTTCAATGAGGCATAACAAGTTTGGAAGGAAATTCTTTGTCCTTAGGAAACAAGTGCAAAAACGTTTGTCTGAATTGGGAAAGCGCATATGCAGATTTTACCGAAAACCACTTTGTAAAGGGCTGATTTCTGTAGTGTAGTCGAGACAGAATGTGATGATTTCACTAGGCACATTGTCTCCAATGTGTCATTAAGGTTATGTAGAAGTTGAGTGAGAAACGTAGCATACGAATATCCGAGAAGAATAGATTGCGATGGAAAATAAGTTGATGAGAGAGATGTTTGGAGAACGATGTTCTATGTTTTCGTAAAGAATGTTAATATTGAAAAGTTGTTAAAGAAGGAGAAGGTGTTACTGAATAACTTTTTCTATACAGAATATGTATATTCTCAATTTTCCGTATATGAAATCTGCTCTCCGACTAGTAAACAAACATACATACCCAATGTTGCTCTCTCTAGTTTAGGTATTGAAAATAAAAACCCCTGTGGTTTTGTAATTCTTATTTCTTTACGTCGAATTTTAAACTTGTATATCAAATGATGATTAAGAAAATAAGCATTAAGATTATAAATTCAGGGTATTTATATATTTATTTATTAAATTTACTTATTTATTTCCGTAAAAATTTTACTTTTTTTAATGAATAATGAACGACATTTAATTATTCATGAAACCTTGGTGACAGGAAGATAAATTAGCGAACACCAACATTTGATGGGTTTGGCTTTTATGAAATCTCTGAAATCACTTTGGAGTCCCAAAATGTGCCCACAAAATGAAGGGGGTTGCGCAGTTCTCCATTTAATATTTAAATTGCCACCTGGTGTAATAAATTACTTAAACTTGCAGATCGCACAATTTCGTAATTTTTATTGGGGTTATAATTATAATCATGGGAATGTTAATTGGCCGGAATTCAAAGCTCTAAAAACTTCCGAGGCCTTCTTATTGATGATGTCGCTAGATATATACCTGTTGGACGAATACATGAAGTGTGTCCTGATTTCCGAGCATAAGCAGAGTCGTTGAACTTCGTTTTTCTAATTCCAGCGATCTAATAGCGTTAAAGACTAGTTTTAAGAGAACACCTTCGGAGTAAGTGATTGGAAACCTAAATTCTTGAAATTGATTTTATAAAATTGTTTCCTTTTAGACCTTATGAAAGAAATCTCTGTAATGGACCCCAGTACAGTGATACAATGATTTAACTAAAGGCTCACTGCGTGTTTGTGTCGTCCGCTTAAGCCTATAATCTGTTAAAAAAATTGGCACAAGGCAGGTCGACCGACGCCAACACATTGGAACCCAGTTCCATAGACAAGTATTTATCCTATTTGATGCACAATTTGAAAAATCATTTCTGAAGAATTTCGTTAGAACTGATTTCCCAGCATAAACAGAGCTTCGTATTTATAATTCCAGCGATCTAATAGCGATAAAGAGTGGATTTGAGATGTTAATCGGAATAAGTTGTTGGAAACCTGAAGTAAATGCCATTGGAATTAATATGAGCAAATCATATCATTCTCGACCTCTGCAAAAATATCCGGAATATATTCTAAAAGACCAGTATAGTGATATAGGGATATAACTTAAGGTTCACGGTGTGTTTTAGTCGTCTACCGAAGTCTCAAACCCTGCGATCTGTTAAAAAGAAATAATGTCCTCAAGTCGGTCGACGCTATCACATTGGGCGCCAGTTTCATTCATGATGACATCTGAATCACAATTTGATACGCCTTTTGAAATAACAATCTACATCTTTTCCGAAGCATGGATAAAGCGAGTACATTTTCTTCTAAAGCGCAAATTCATGCTACGCGTTGGGATCGGATGGAATTTATATGGAAATGATGTACATTGATACAGGGAGTTTATTTTATGTAGTCCCTCACAGCGTAAGTCATCCGCGTAAGTCACAATTTCTAGAACCTGTCAACAAGCAAAAAAAGACCATCTAGACCATTCAGACCCCAACACATTGGGCGCCACCACAAGTTCCACAATCAAGAATGTACACCAGTTGACATAGCGGATTGGTGATGCAGTGAAATGCATAGTAAGAGTTTTGATGAGGATCATCGAAATCTAGAGAGAAAGAGGTGAGAGCCCCCAGATCAGGAAGCCTGGACTGTTTAGTACTGTGAATTATCAAGGTATTTACAGTATCTGTCGGGTAAGAGACGTTGAAAATGTGAATAACGTAATAAAGCCTTCAAAGATGAATGTCGATTTCACTGCTGACTCAGTTATGAATGTCATCTGAAGCACAAGGGATATTTTGGGAACGGACGAAATTTCTATGGTAATGATGTGCAATTGGATGTTAGGAAATTCACTACATTGAAACAGGGAGCTCCTTTAAAATAATCCTTTTATCTGGTTTATATGATCCGCACAAGCCACAATTTGTACGATATGTTAAAAAGTAGAACCAAATACTCATCCGACGTTAAAGTGTTGGGCGATATTTGCCTAAAATACTAATTCTAGAGAACCCTTGGGATACCCTATTGATTATGCTGTGGAATATGTGTATGTGTTCGATGGAGGATTATCCCAAATGCATAGAACCAAAAATTTATGTCGTCCGACGCCAACATGTTGGGCGCCATTTTGCCTAACTACTAATTCAATAAAGCCCTATTGATTATGCTGTGGATTTCCCCAAATGCATGATCTAGAGAGAGAAGTCCCAATGTATGAGAGAGAGAGATAGAGAGAGATAGAGAGAGAAAGAGAGAGAGAGAGAGAAAGAGAGAGCTCCTAGAACAACAATACGAACAGAATATTTGATATTTATATTCTGGATCAGCAAGGTATTTCGTTTTTGTAAATAAACATTTTATCACAGGTGCATTTGCACTCATAAGGAAATTATGGCAGATAATGGCTATGGGCACGGCTTAATCGTCCACACATTTTGATACTAATATTTATTAGTGTGAACGTGTGTGTGTTCTTTATATCATTAAAGAATATACGGCAATTATTGCCATTTTTGTTTTGGAGGACAGATACATCATTATTCGGGCAATTGAAACGTGTGTCTGCTGCTAATTGTCCAATGCCAATGAAATATGTATTTGTACATCTACATGGGGTGCCAAAATTATAACGAAAGCTATTTGAATATTGATCTGTGGCGATAGCTATATTTGTTTATATTTTTTGAGTTTCTAACATTATCGTATAATCATAATTTGTTTAGTTTTTGGGATATTGATCAGTCTTGATAGCTATATTTGAAATCGGTACATTATTCCTCAATGAGGCCTAGTAATCGAGTAGTTGTGATTTGTTTTTATAATTGTATACATCATTATGGTTAATTAAACATGAGTGTGTTGTCTAATAAAATAAAATTACACAATTTATTTTAAATAAATAATTTCTTGAGGTTTGATTTGATATCAATGACTGGCTGATATAAAAAATGTTGGGAAAATACATGTGCAGGGGAAATACATGAATGTGCCCTACAGTAGTACTACAGTGGACATTCAGGTAATGTCCCGAACAAAGTGCAAGGGAAATTTTTAACCACCAAAAACTCTATAATCAAAAAATTTCGATTGGCTAAATATTGTTTTAAAAAATGGCAATCAGTTTAAGAAATAAATATTTTTTTAGACCAAAGCGGAAGCGAAACAATTTACCTCTTTAATTTGACCACTTCCGTCTTCAAATTACGAAATTACGAAAATTCAAAAATTGTTTTTTTATAACCACAATAGTGAACATAAACGAAATTTCAAGATTCTAATTTACTTAAATGTTTGGTTCTGGAATGGATAAACATATCCGCATGACGATTGAAAAGTTGAGCATTTTGAAATGGCGTATCTGATTCTTTTTTAAATTCATCCTTAGTGATCATGAATTAAAAGTAGAAAAAATATTTAAAAAAATTAAAATTACTTGCAGTAATATTTCTTCAAAAAATTAAAAGCTCATTCTTATTGAGGTGATAGTTCTTTACAAAATATTGGTAAAAAAAACCTGTGCTTATTGATCTGGTACGTCGTAAAAATATAGATTTAAAAGTTCCCCGTTTATAATCATTAAAAAAATAAACAATATCTTTAAATTTATCTAAACAAACATGCACCTATATTGAGCATTTGAAACAAAAATTTGTTCACCCCTCAAGAGAGGGGAATGTCAAATTAAGGGAACCCCCCATTCTCGATTTTAATTTTTCCAGATTTTCAATGGGCTGGTAAATCAATACCAATGCTTGTTAAGGTTTGTAACTTTACACATATATTTGAAGATTTAAGAGAGAAGAAAAATAATTTACGAAAAAAAAAAAATTGTTATTGTTTTGTTGTTGTTTTTTGTAATTAAAGAAAAGTCTTTTTTTCAATGGCGGGCATGATAACTCCTCACTGGAACATCGGAATCCGAAAATTCCAACGGTGTTAGAAAGTGTACATGTCTGGCTCTCGTATGAACTAGGATTATTGACTTCGCTCTAAAATTAACAAAATGGTGGACCTTTGAAAAAATATTTTTGGAAAATCGCCGATTTTTTACCAAAACCCAAGTCAAAAAATAAGGAAGATCTTCACCGATTGGCTTTATCCTAGTTCATACGATAGCTACACACTCACAGAGAAACGTTTAAAAATTTGAAGTCGATTGGGTTATTAGTTTTTGAGTTATCGTACCCGTCATTCGCAAAAAAATGTTTAGAGAAAAGCGCGTTTAAAGTTTGAGAATCCCTTCAGCCGTCACTTGATGCTGACACAATAAATCGGCTATATCTTCAAGACTTCTTGAGATTTTCATTTGAAATTTTGTAGGGACATTCTTTAATTAGTGTAAATTCGAATTATATCAACAAAATTTTTTACCCCGAGAAGGGGGGGGGGGTCCCCTTAAATCGAAAATGCGTCATGCCCCTTTAAAAACTAAAACTGGGGCAACGCCATTATTTGGCGTTTATATCACTGAGTAGACTCCTATCGACAAATTTCTGCAAAGAGTTTTCTCCTTCCTCGAACCCAAAATGGAAATTCGACTAAAACCTAAAAAAAAATCAAAATGGTGCTGAAGCTATACATAACACATTTTCTGCAAAAATGTTTCTCATCGCCCAAAAACCCAGCAAAAATATTGCGAAAAGCCTTAAACAAATATTCTTTAACGACGAAATACTTCGAAAATATTCTTTAATACGTAAGAGCAGTTTTATGTTCGGTCAGACCGAATTTATACCCTCCAACATGAAGCTGACATTCAAAATTATATTTTTTAATGCAAGGATGTGCAATACAATGAGAACCCAAAATAAAAACTAGTAAGGAAAGTAGTAAAGTCGGATTGGGCCGACTATATGATACCCTTCACCACTTTGGGTATATTCTACATATGTATCCTAACAGAAGTCGAGTTTTTGTTATATATCTATATGTGAACCGATTTCTGAGAAACTTGTCAGTGACTAATTTATATTACTTCAGTACGTTGTGTCAATCGGCCTAGCTATGGATCTTTTCACGAAGCTTAGCAACATCTTTCTAGACTTAATTCAGTACCCAATACCAAAATTCGTGCAAATCGAAAGATATATAGGGCCTTTGGTGCACCAATTACCTTAACTCGGATGAAAATACATATGGGAGCTATATCTAAATCTGAACCGATTTTCACGAAACTTGGCAGACATCATTCTCGATCTTATTCATAACTCTGTGCCAAATTTCGTGCACATCAAAAGATTTCCAGGGACTTTAGTGGACTATTTCCCTAAAATCGGGCGAAGCTATATATGGGAGCTATATCTAAATCTGAACCGATTTTCACGAAACTCCTACTACTTTGCACACACCATTCTAGACTTCATTCATTACGCTATGCAAAATTTCGTGCATATCGAAAGATATGTAGGGACTTTGATACACAATTAACCTTAAATCGGACGAAGATATATATGGGAGCTATATCTAAATCTGAACCGATTTTCACGAAACTTGGCAAACATCATTCTAAACCTTATTCATTACGCTGTGCTAAATTTCATGCAATTCAAAAGATTTCCAAGGACTTTAGTGGACTATTTACATAAAATCGGGCGAAGCTATATATGGGAGCTATATCTAAATCTGAACCGATTTTCACGAAACGTTGCACACATCATTCTGGATCTAATTCAGTACGTTATGCCAAATTTTAGGCAAATCGGAAGATATATAGGGACTGTAGTGCACCATTTACCTTAAATCGGACGAAAATATATATGGGAGCTATATGTAAATCTTTATCAGGAAACTTAACGCACATCATTCTAGACCTAATTCATTACTCTATGCCAAATTTCATGCAAATCGAAAGATATATAGGGAGTTTGGTACACCATTAATCTTAAATCGGTCGAAAATATACATGGGATCTTCGAAAAATATTTTTAAAAAATACGTTTTTTAGTCGGATATATGTTTGAAAATATTTTTTAAGAAGTCCACGCTTATTGGTCGGATATTCCTTCGAAAAATATTTTTTTCAAAATGCAATATTATTGGTCGGATATGTCTTCGAAAAATATTCTTTAAAAAATCCACGCTTAACGATCGAATATGTCTTCGAAAAATATATTTGGAAAAATCCACGCTTAACGATCGGATATGTCTTCGAAAAATATTCTTTAAAAAATCCACGCTTAATGATCGGATATGTCTTCGAAAAATATTCTTTAAAAAATCCACGCTTAATGATCGGATATGTCTTCGAAAAATATTCTTTAAAAAATCCACGCTTAATGATCGGATATGTCTTCGAAAAATATTCTTTAAAAAATCCACGCTTAATGATCGGATATGTCTTCGAAAAATATTCTTTAAAAAATCCACGCTTAATGATCGGATATGTCTTCGAAAAATATTCTTTAAAAAATCCACGCTTAATGATCGGATATGTCTTCGAAAAATATTCTTTAAAAAATCCACGCTTAATGATCGGATATGTCTTCGAAAAATATTCTTTAAAAAATCCACGCTTAATGATCGGATATGTCTTCGAAAAATATTCTTTAAAAAATTCACGCTTAATGATCGGATATGTCTTCGAAAAATATTCTTTAAAAAATCCACGCTTAATGATCGGATATGTCTTCGAAAAATATTCTTTAAAAAATCCACGCTTAATGATCGGATATGTCTTCGAAAAATATTCTTTAAAAAATCCACGCTTAATGATCGGATATGTCTTCGAAAAATATTCTTTAAAAAATCCACGCTTAATGATCGGATATGTCTTCGAAAAATATTCTTTAAAAAATCCACGCTTAATGATCGGATATGTCTTCGAAAAATATTCTTTAAAAATCCACGCTTAATGATCGGATATGTCTTCGAAAAATATTCTTTAAAAAATCCACGCTTAATGATCGGATATGTCTTCGAAAAATATTCTTTAAAAAATCCACGCTTAATGATGGGATATGTCTTCGAAAAATATTCTTTAAAAAATCCACGCTTAATGATCGGATATGTCTTCGAAAAATATTCTTTAAAAGATTTATGATTAATGGTCGGATAGGCATTGAAAAATATTTTTTAAAAATCAACTCTTATCTTCGGATATGGCTTGAAAAAATATTCTTCAAAAATCCACAATTAATTGTCGGATATGCCTTGAAACATACTTTTTTTAAATCCACGCCTTATGGTCGGATATGCCTTGAAACATATATTTTTTTTAATTCCACGGTTTTTAGATATTCAAAAAATGTTGGAGTTATATTTTCCGAATTTTACTTACTTTAGCCCATTCCATGGCATAATCACACATCTGCTTATTCAATGTCAGCGGTTTAACGCCGTGCAGTGCCCGCAGCCGATTGTGCTCAACCAAACAACGTTGTTCGAAATTATACAAATCCTCCTCCTCATTTCCTTCATTTGTATTCCGTTGCTTTGGCCTGCGATCCAAAATGGATTTTAGATTAAAACGTTTACGTTTTGGAGTATTCACAGGTATGGGAGTCACTGTTGAACGATATACACGTTCATTGTTGCTCGACTCGCCACCGCCTCCGACTTCGACAACTTCGATCTTTGGTGTTGTATTTATCACATTTGTGGAATAGATAGTTTTGACCACGGTAACAGTATTACCACTTTTCTTAACTTTGGTTTTGACAATTGGCGATGAGGATGAGGTGGATTCGGTGGTATTTGCAGGTTGTAGCAGGGGTATATCGGGAGTCTTTGGTCTTGAGATTTCAAATGTGCGCCGAAGCTGAGCTCCGGTCTGCACTTGATTTACGACACGTGTGGTCTTTGTCACCGTTATGGTATTTCCGCTTTTTCTGGTTTTCACCTTTGTTTGGGTCAAAGGTGCCGTTACATTGTTGTTGGGTGTTCGCAAATCCTCTTGGGAATCTATACGTAATGGTGACAATTCCAGGGTACATTGCATTGGTTGGCCATATTGTTGTTGTTCCCCATCGGCGGCATCACTTTGTTTTGAAACACAAGAAAAACAACCCATTTTGGTTGTATTTCCCTTCCTCTCTCTCCCTTTATAGGAGTAACGGAAGCTATACGAACGTGACTTTTTCAATTGTTTGAATATTTATTTAATTAATTAATTTCGTTCGAGAGAGATGATGTTCGTTGTTGTTGTTGTTGCTGTTATTTTTCGTTCATTGTCGCTGGAGACCGGCACGAATTTTATTATTATTTATTTTTTTGTGTTCGCTCTACGGGTTGTGTTTGGCTCCGACTCTTCTTTGGTACTATTTGAGCGTTATTTTATTTCTATTGCTTCTGTCGATCGCGTTCACATTCGAATGGTTATGACGGATAGGATAGAGCTACGTATAATTGAGTGCGTGTCTCCCTCCCCAAATAGAGTTTTACAAAAGAGTAACAGCCTCAACTAAGTTGTGTGGAGAATGAAATGACGGTGTTCGGCTGGGCCGGTTGGAGATTACTCACCCAACCATTTCAAACTGATAAGCGTTGAATTGATGATGATGGGGGGGGGTTTACGAATATGTATTTTTGTTCTTAACGTTGTTCTTGTTGTTGTTGTCGTGGTTGTTTTTGTATTCCATTTAATCAACTTAACCACAATGCATATCGTTCTTATGGTTCATTTCATGAGCAGTGGAATGACTTGAAGAAACTTTTCAAGTTCAGCAATTTAACAAAGGCAGCTGTTCTCCATTGCTTCGAACATGTTTTGTGTTATTTTGTCCATTTCCAGAGAGCACACAAAAAAGCTCCAAAAATTTAATGACTTGTGGCCATAAAAAACATTTGGAGAAGACCAAAACAAAACAAACGCTGGAAGTTTAACCCTCATACGAGAGAAATGTACAATTGATCTGCATAAATGGGTCCCAGAAGAACCCATATTACCAAGTTCATATTTATTTAAAGAAAATATTTCTTAAAAATTCAATGAGCGTGGATTTTTAAAGAATATTTTTTGAAGGCATATCCGAGCATTAAGCGTGGATTTTTGAAGAATATTTTTCGAATCCATATCCGACAAAGAAGTCTGAAAGAATAATTTTTAAGGCAGCGTGAATTTTTTAAAGAATATTTTTCTAAGGCATAACCGACCAAAAAACTTGGATTTAAAAAAATGTATTTTTTCGAAGGCATAACCGACCAAAAAACGTGGATTATTAAGAATATTTCCGAAGGTATTTCCGACCAAAAAAGGAGGAGTTTTTAAGAATATTTTTCGAAGGGATATCCGACTAATAAACGTAGATTTTCAATGAATAGTATTTTGAGGCATATCCTACAATAAGACCTGGATTTTTAAAGAATATTTTTTGGAGGCAGAGTCAACCTATTAGCTTGGATTAAAAAAAATATTTATCGAAGGTATATCCAAGCAAAAAGCGCGGCCTAAAAAATATTTTCAAACACATATCCGACTAAAAAACGAATTTTTTAAAAATATTTTTCGAAGGTACATCTTACTTAAGTGCGTGGATTTTAAAAGTATATTTTACGAAGACATATCCGACCAAATGGCATGGTTTTTATAAGAATATTTTTCGAAGGCATATCCCAGCAATAAGCGTTGGTTTATAAGGAATATTTTTCGAAGCCAAATCCGAGCAATAAGTGTTGATTTTTTAAAGAATATTTTTCGAAGCCAAATCCGACCAATAAGCGTGGATTTTTGAAAAAATATTTTTCGGAGACATATCCGACCAATAAGCGTGAATTTTTAATGAATATTTTTCGAGGGCATATTCGAACAATAAGCGTGGTTTTTAAAGAATATTTTTTCGGAGGTATATCCGACTAAAAAGTACGGATTTTTAAAGAATATTTTTCGAAGGCATATCTGAGCAATAAGCGTGGATTTTTAATGAATAATTTTTAAGGCATATCCGACCAGTAAACGACATTTAAAGAATATTTTTGAAGGTTTTTTCCGACCAAAAAGCACGGATTTTTAAAGAATATTTTTTGAAGGCATATCCGACCAGTAAAAATCCGACCGACTAAAAAGCATGGATTTTAAGGAATATTTTTCTAAGGCTGTCCAACCAATAAACGTGGAATTTTTAAAGAATATTTTTGGAAGCCTTATACGACATATAAATTCAAATATTTTTGAAGTCTTATTCGACCAATAAACATGGGGTTTTAAAGAATATTTTTCAATTGTATAGTCGACGAGAAAATGTGGATTTTTTAAAGAATATTTTTCGAAGACATTCGCGACAAATAAGCGTGGATATTTATACCCTGCATATGTTTGTAACAGGCAAAAGAAAATGAGATAGACACATGGTTCCTTTTGAGAATATTCATCGAATCAATTTCTGAGTCGATTTATGCATGTCCGTCCGTCCTTCTGTCCAAGAATTCTTGTGAATTTTATGAACCGATTTAAATGAAATTTGGAATAGCTCACTTATTTGGCCCAAGGACGAACCCCATTGACATTGGAGAAAATCGGTTCAGATATAGATATAACTCCTATATATATTTTCGTCCGATTTTACCTAATTGGTGGACCAAACTTCCAAGGATTGTCCGATTGATACAAAATTTTGCACAGAGCATTGAAATAGGCATATATTGATGTAAACGAAGTTTTGTTGAAATCGGTTCAGATTTAGATATAGCTTCCATATATATTTTCGTCCGATTTTATGTAAATGGTGAACCAAACTCCCAAGGTTTTCCCGATTAAGACAAAATTGTGCACAGAATTCAGTCCTTTTGATGCCGGTAAAGCTTTGTTGAAATCGGTTAAGATTTAGATATAGTTCCCATTTTCAGTGTCTTCCGATTTTATGTAAATGGTGCAACAAACTCTCAATATTTGTCCAATTGAAAAAAAAAAACATTTTGCACAGCGCCTAAGGTAAGTCCAGTTTGATGTCTGTGAAGTTTTGTTGAAATCGTTTCAGATTTACATATAACTCCCATACATAATTTTGCTGGATTTTATCCAAATGTTACACCAAAAAATCCAAGTCTGCCCGATTGACATGAAATTAATTTATAGATTTCTGAATGGTATGTGTATGGTTTTTCTATTAGTTCAATTATCTATGCAGATCACACATTTTCCCTCTATTCCATTTCAATGGACTTCCAAAGATGCTATGTCTCTTTATTCAACAGGATATTGTACACATTATCATCTCTTGTATGTACCCAAAGAGGTGAAGGGTATCATATAGTTGGCTTCGTCCGACTTTTAATATTTTCTTACTGGTTTTTATTCTATAAAAATTCACATTTATTGGTCTAAAAATTCCTGGTGTAATATTTTTTTTTTTAAATTCCATCCCTAATATTCTAATAGTCCATCTAATATTCTTTGAAGTCCACAAAAAGCCCTCATCGCCAAGGCAAGGGTTAATGAAAATAATTTGCTTGCGTTTGCTGAACATGATTCCAAAATACACGATTAAATAAAACATTTGGTTCTCATGACGTTTATGTTAGAACGTCATGTTTATAAATGAGCTAAAGATGATGTTTTTTCTCTCGTTTATTTTCTTACTCTCTGTTTGCGTGTTCTAATTGTTTTGCGTATCAAACGTAGGAAACATTCTCTCACACAGTATTTCAAAAAAATATAATGCGAGAATTAAACATGTTTATAAATAATTTAAAAAAGTTGAAAAATGAAAAATTTTGAATGGATACAATTTACTTAGTAGACATTGGGAATCAGTCAAAGTTGGGTCTGGCAGTAAATGGCGGGAAGACCAAGCTGATGGTTCCAACGCGCGATTTTATAAACCTTAGTACCGCCATAAATAAATTCGGAGAAGGATAGTGCTGGCCAACAGATGCTACTATGGTCTAAGTAAGCACTACAAGACGCTGATACTACCCGTGCTGTTATATGGATCTGAATCATGGGTACTTGGGCAGGCTGATGAAGCAGGTCTTGGAGTGTTTGAGAGAAAAATTCTCCGAAAGATCTATGGGACGATTTTCGTCGACGGTGAATATCGCCGTCAAATGAACAATGAGTTGTATTATCTATTCTCGGATATCGGCATTGTCAGATGTATCGCGACTACGTTGGCTAGGTCATGTTGTGATAATGGATGAGGATGCCCCAGCACAAAAGGCATATAAAAGGTCACGACTAGATGGAATGATTATGTAGAAGAGAAGATCTCGAAACACGGTATTTTAAATTAGCACAGCTACGCGCAAGACCGACTCGCCTTGAAAAATACAAAAATAAAAATTTTAGAATTGAAAGCAAATTTCTTAAAATTCAGAAAACATTTTAAATCGTATATGCTAGCGGACAATACTAAAGCACAGCCAAAATTAAAGTACTGAATCAACTATTAAACGCAATATTTCGTTGTATATCCTTTATTCTGGAGGACAGAGATATATATGCTTTTCGGCACATAGGTCATTAAAATATTATTTATTTCAGGCGCAATTGCTTCCCAGGCCATCATTCCGTTAAAATATTTTTATACCCTCCACCATAGTATGGAGGGTATATTAATTTTGTCATTCCGTTTGTAACTCATCGAAATAATCATTTCCGACCCTATAAAGTATATATTATTGATCAGGGTAAAATTCTAAGACGATCTAGCCATGTCCGTCCATCTGTTGTATCCTTATTCTTCTGAAGGAATGGAGATAGAGTACCGAAATTTTGCATAGGGTTGTCATTTGCCTGCAGGCAGGTCATTTTTTTGGATTGCCCCCATATAAGGGTACCCCCCAATCTTCGGTATTTTGGGGATCTTGAGCACGTTTTTCAACCGAATTCGCTGAAATTTGGTCCATTGGGTTCTTATTTAGTGTCAAATATCTAAACAAAAATTATATTAATTATAATAGGGGAGAGGGGGGCACCTTTGAACGTGGGGCACCTTTGAACAGCGCTCATAAAATCTTGGTTTAAAATTTTTCCGACCCGCAACCACATTTTTGTATATGGCAATCTTGTTCTCTATCTGCGTAAACCACTTTGGCTTGATTTTCAAGTTGTCGAAAAATTGTGCATGGGTGACCATGTTTTCGCAGTGTCATTGTAAACTTTTATTCATTTGGTTGTAAGGGCGCAAGAAGAATTCTGAATTTTTTGCATTCCAACAATCATTTCAAACATAACTAATGTAATTTCTCTCATAAATATTTATTACAAAAAAAGTTATTATAAATTTCCGTAAAATGCCATGGGTGGGGCACCTTTGAACATGCCCATTAAACTCGAGTAAAAAACGGAGTTTTCAACTTTTGGCTTCAATTTTTTAAAATTTCAAATGGGCTAATAAGATTACGAAATTGACTGTATTTTTCACCATATTAATTTTTGTTTTTAAGTCATTTTATGTTTTAATAAATTTTGATCTAAATTTTTTAAATTTCAAAATTTTTTTATATATTTTTTAATGAATAAATGCATTTCTGATATGTATGAATAAAATACATACATATTTGAACATAAACACCCTAAAAAACCATGTCGTTCAAAAATGCTAACCCTTGTTCAAAGCTGCACCCTTGGGGGGGGGGGGGCAGTTTTGAACACTTTGACTTCGTCCACTAAAACAGTAATAAAATATATTTATCAAGGTTAAAGTATGTCATATGTATATTGATTTTAAAGGTTACATATGTACCTATTAGTTAAAATATATAAGAAACCAAAAATTATAAAAGAAAAAATTTTGTAAGGCTTGAAAGAAAAAAGTGTTCAAAGGTGCCCCCCTCTCCCCTACTAATAAATAGTTGTTTTTTTATAAAAACAACAAACTGGGATTCAGCCTGACTATTTTGCAAAAACAAAATACAAATGGTATCCCAAATAAACCGCCAACACTACTGAAGTTGTAGACGCAGGCACGGTTAAACTGTTTGGTTTGTTGCTGTACACTAGCAACACCAACAAAGTCGTTGTGTGCATTTGTCGCGATGTGACAACACACAACAGTGGGAAAGGTGTGGTATTGTTTGTAAATGCCTTGTTAACCTCGAAGTGAGGCTCCAGCGAAATTCTCATGCAGTTTATGTCGTTGGTCAGCTAAGTACTTCGCTTTGTTACAAGAGACATTTGGGTATGAAAGGTTTTTTGTATAGAAGCAATAGCTTCTAGGGAGAATATCCCAACAAAAAACTAAGGGAACTGATGAGGATCAGTGGCGTGATCCGAAACTATAGTCTTCCCTGCCTTACCCCTCGGCAAACAATGCCATACATTCCCCACTAATAAATAGTTGTTTTTTTATAAAAACAACAAACTGGGATTCAGCCTGACTATTTTGCAAAAACAAAATACAAATGGTATCCCAAATAAACCGCCAACACTACCAAAAATTATAAACACTTTCTGATAGCCCCCATATAGGGGTACCCCTAAATTTTCTGTATTCTTAAGTTCTTGAGTGCGTTTTTCAACCGACTTCGCTGAAATTTGGTACTTAAGTTCTTATTGGATAGCAAATCTCGCCATTAAAAATTATAAATATAGGTCAATTTTTTTGGATAGCCTCCATATAAGGGTACCCCCCAATTTTCGGTATTTTGGAGTTCTTGAGCACGTTTATCAACTGAATTCGCTGAAATTTGGTACATTATTTAGTGCCAAATAGCTAAACTAAATATTATAAACATCGGTCCACTTTTACTGATAGCCCCCATATAGAGGTATCCCCCAATTTTCAATATTATGATGTTCTTGAGCGCGTTTTTCAACCGAATTTGCTGTAATTTGGTATTTTGTATTCGTATATGCTAACAAATCCCCCTACCAAAAATTATTATTCGCCACATTTTAGGGGAATTCTCCTTATAACCCCCACACTGTGGTACAGGATATTATGCCTTTGTGCATATGTTTGTAACAGGCAAAAAGAAACGAGATAGACACATGGTTCGTTTTGAGAATATGCATAGAATCACTTTCTGAGTCGATTTATGAAAGTCCGTTTGTCCGTCCGTCCGTCCATGTATTTTTGTTAACAAAGTTCAGGTCGCATTTATGATCCGATTTGGATGAAATTTGGCACAGGTCACTTAATTGGCCCAAGGACGAACCCTATTGAAATTGGGAAAAATCGGTTCAGATTTAGATATAGCTCCCATATATATTCTCGTAAATGGGTAAATGGTGTACCAAAGTCCCTATATATATTCCGATTTGCACGAAACTTGACACAGCGTAATGAATAAGGTCTAGAATGATATGTGCTAGGTTTCGTGAATATCGATTCAGATTTAGATATAGCACCCATATATATTTTCCTCCGATTTAAGGTAAATGGTGCACCAAAGCCACTATATATCTGTCGATTTGCACGAAATTTGGCACAGCGTAATGAATTAGGTGTAGGTGTAGCTCCCATATATGTCTTCGTCCGATTTAAGGTAATTTGTGTACCAATTACCCTATATATCTTTCGATTTCCACGAAATTTGGCACAGCGTAATGAATAAAGTCTAGAATGATGTGTGTTAAGTTTCGGTGAAATCGGTTCAGATTTAGATATAGCTCCCATATATATTTTCGCCCGATGTAATGTAAATGGTGCACCAAAGTCCCTATATATCTCTCGATTTGCACGAAATTTGGCACATCGTAATGAATTAGGTCTAGAATGATGTGTGGTAAGTTAGATATAGCTTCTCTATCAGACCAAATGAAAAATTTAGTATCGGTTGCAGAATGACATGTTTATTGATCCAATTTAATTTTACTGGTCCTTTAAAAATGCGACGTCTGTTAGGATTCATCTGTTGAATATAGTCGGCCCCGTCCGACTTTACTACTTTCCTTACTGGTTTTATTTAAGTAAATAATAATCCAAGGACTCTAAACATGACCGATAGGAATGTACAAATTTTAATATACCTACATCAAACCATGAGCACAAAGACATAATATAACAGCTTTCACCACAGTGCAGTGTAGGACATAACAAGAACAGATCGCATTTATTTATCGAATGAAATAAAATTTGGCAAAGCTCACGTATTGGGTTCAGATATAGATATATCTCCCATATGTATTTTCGTCCGATTTCACACAACGTTTCTCGATGGATACGAAATTGTTCACAGCGTATGAAATTGAGCTTAAAATGTATTTTTTTTCCAACAAATTTCTAAATGGTATACCAAATACCCAAGGTTTTGTGCAATCCATTCTCCCAGATTCTCCATCCGAAACAATTTTCTATATAGGTCCACATAGTACTCAAATTATATATTTAAACACCGCCTTATTTTCGATGTTTCCAAGGTTATAATCACACTTTCTACACGAAATTTTGGAGGTTTTTTTAAATAGTTACAATATTTCAAAAAAAAAAAAAAAAAAAAAATATGTGTTTGTATAATCCTCCTATCGTATTATAATAAAATATCTTAAATAATAATAACAAACCTCTTCCATGTTGGGTTTATTTAATTTTATTCACTTGTCTTTTTTCGTTTTTTAAGTTTAAACTTATTTATATATCACTCAAATTCTTCAGAATGAATTTCCGTTATAAATTTTAAAATTGACACAAATTTTCACTTCAAATTCCGAATTTCCGCTAACAAGTAATACTCGATGTTTTCACTAGCTTTGCATTAGCAAAAATGAGGATATATATTTTAATGCAATTCATTTTTATGATAACAGTGCGAAATTCTATTTTATTTTATTTTTCATATTTTGTCTCATATCGTTTTTTTACAACTATTGTGTTATACTCAGGGATAATTCCCTTTTTCGCAGAGAAATAAATGTATTGTTACAAAAAAAAAATCTTTTTGTTCTTAATGTATTTCAAGAAGCTGATAAGACGACGATACGTGATGTTTTATCATTATTTACTTAGGAATTTTCTTAAACTCAAAGAAAAACAAATGTTGAAAATATATTTAAAAATTAAATTTAAAAATCCACGCCTATTGCTGTGATAGTTGTTGAAAAAATTTGATTTAAAAAATCCACGCCTGTTGCTGTGATAGTTGTTGAAAAAATTAGATTTAAAAAATGCACGCCTATTGTTGTGATAGTTGTTGAAAAAATTTGATTTAAAAAATCCACGCCTATTGCTGTGATAGTTGTTGAAAAAATTAGATTTAAAACATCCACGCCTATTGTTGTGATAGTTGTTGAAAAAATTTGATTTAAAAAATCCACGCCTATTGCTGTGATAGTTGTTGAAAAAAATAGATTTAAAAAATCCTCGCCTATTGCTGTGATAGTTGTTGAAAAAAATAGATTTAAAAAATCCACGCCTATTGCTGTGATAGTTGTTGAAAAAAAAATTGATTTAAAAAATCCACGCCTATTGCTGTGATAGTTGTTGAAAAAATTAGATTTAAAAAATCCACGCCTATTGCTGTGATAGTTGTTGAAAAAATTGGACTTAAAAAATCCACGCCTATTGCTGTGATAGTTGTTGAAAAAATTAGATTTAAAAAATCCACGCCAATTGCTATGATAGTTGTTGAAAAAATTAGATTTAAAAAATCCACGCCAATTGCTATGATAGTTGTTGAAAAAATTAGATTTAAAAAATCCACGCCTGTTGCTGTGATAGTTGTTGAAAAAATTGGATTTAAAAAATCCACGCCAATTGCTGTGATAGTTGTTGAAAAAATTAGATTTAAAAAATCCACGCCTGTTGCTGTGATAGTTGTTGAAAAAATTAGATTTAAAAATCCACGCCTATTGCTGTGATAGTTGTTGAAAAAAATAGATTTAAAACATCCACGCCTATTGCTGTGATAGTTGTTGAAAAAATTGGACTTAAAAAATCCACGCCTATTGCTGTGATAGTTGTTGAAAAAATTAGATTTAAAAAATCCACGCCAATTGCTGTGATAGTTGTTGAAAAAATTAGATTTAAAAAATCCACGCCTATTGTTGTGAAAGTTGTTAAAAAAATTTGATTTAAAAAATCCACGCCTATTGCTGTGATAGTTGTTGAAAAAAATAGATTTAAAAAATCCTCGCCTATTGCTGTGATAGTTGTTGAAAAAAATAGATTTAAAACATCCACGCCTATTGCTGTGATAGTTGTTGAAAAAAATAGATTTAAAAATCCACGCCTATTGCTGTGATAGTTGTTGAAAAAATTTGATTTAAAAAATCCACGCCTATTGCTGTGATAGTTGTTGAAAAAAATAGATTTAAAACATCCACGCCTATTGCTGTGATAGTTGTTGAAAAAATTAGATTTAAAAAATCCACGCCTATTGCTGTGATAGTTGTTGAAAAAAATAGATTTAAAAAATCCTCGCCTATTGCTGTGATAGTTGTTGAAAAAAATAGATTTAAAACATCCACGCCTATTGCTGTGATAGTTGTTGAAAAAAATAGATTTAAAAATCCACGCCTATTGCTGTGATAGTTGTTGAAAAAATTTGATTTAAAAAATCCACGCCTATTGCTGTGATAGTTGTTGAAAAAATTAGATTTAAAAAATCCACGCCTGTTGCTGTGATAGTTGTTGAAAAAATTAGATTTAAAAATCCACGCCTATTGCTGTGATAGTTGTTGAAAAAAATAGATTTAAAACATCCACGCCTATTGCTGTGATAGTTGTTGAAAAAAATAGATTTAAAAATCCACGCCTATTGCTGTGATAGTTGTTGAAAAAATTTGATTTAAAAAATCCACGCCTGTTGCTGTGATAGTTGTTGAAAAAATTTGATTTAAAAAATGCACGCCTATTGTTGTGATAGTTGTTGAAAAAATTTGATTTAAAAAATCCACGCCTATTGCTGTGATAGTTGTTGAAAAAAATAGATTTAAAACATCCACGCCTATTGCTGTGATAGTTGTTGAAAAAAATAGATTTAAAAATCCACGCCTATTGCTGTGATAGTTGTTGAAAAAATTTGATGTAAAAAATCCACGCCAGTTGCTGTGATAGTTGTTGAAAAAATTTGATTTAAAACATCCACGCCTATTGCTGTGATAGTTGTTGAAAAAATTTGATTTAAAAAATGCACGCCTATTGTTGTGATAGTTGTTGAAAAAATTTGATTTAAAAAATCCACGCCTATTGCTGTGATAGTTGTTGAAAAAAATAGATTTAAAACATCCACGCCTATTGCTGTGATAGTTGTTGAAAAAAATAGATTTAAAAATCCACGCCTATTGCTGTGATAGTTGTTGAAAAAATTAGATTTAAAAAATCCACGCCAGTTGCTGTGATAGTTGTTGAAAAAATTTGATTTAAAACATCCACGCCTATTGCTGTGATAGTTGTTGAAAAAAATAGATTTAAAAATCCACGCCTATTGCTGTGATAGTTGTTGAAAAAATTTGATTTAAAAAATCCACGCCTGTTGCTGTGATAGTTGTTGAAAAAAAAAATAGATTTAAAAAATCCACGCCTATTGCTGTGATAGTTGTTGAAAAAATTAGATTTAAAAAATCCACGCCTATTGCTGTGATAGTTGTTGAAAAAAATAGATTTAAAAAATCCACGCCTATTGCTGTGATAGTTGTTGAAAAAATTAGATTTAAAAAATCCACACCTATTGCTGTGATAGTTGTTGAAAAAAAATAGATTTAAAAAAATCCACGCCTATTGTTGTGATAGTTGTTGAAAAAATTTGATTTAAAAAACCCACGCCTATTGCTGTGATAGTTGTTGAAAAAAATAGATTTAAAAATCCACGCCTATTGCTGTGATAGTTGTTGAAAAAAATTGATTTAAAAAATCCGCGCCTGTTGCTGTGATAGTTGTTGAAAAAATTTGATTTAAAAAATGCACGCCTATTGTTGTGATAGTTGTTGAAAAAATTTGATTTAAAAAATCCACGCCTATTGCTGTGATAGTTGTTGAAAAAAAATAGATTTAAAAAATCCACGCCTATTGCTGTTATAGTTGTTGAAAAAAATAGATTTTAAAAATCCTCGCCTATTGCTGTGATAGTTGTTGAAAAAATTAGATTTAAAAAATCCACGCCTATTGCTGTGATAGTTGTTGAAAAAATTTGATTTAAAAAATCCACGCCTATTGCTGTGATTGTTGTTGAAAAAAAATGTAAAAAATTCACGCCTATTTTATTTAAAAAATTCACACCAATTTCTGTGATAGTTGTTGAAAAATATGTTTAAAAAATCCATTCCTTTTCTCGAGTGTAATGTCATTCGTGAAAATTACTATTGGCCCATTTCATTATTGTCGCTCAACATTCAGTTTATTTATTTAACAATTAAATTGAAATTACCAACAATTGCGTTAAAATGAATAGATGAAATGCCGTTATTATTTTTTAAGATTTCCGTTTTGATGTTGAACAACCTTATCGGCTGGATGTGAATCATAAGAATCATCAGGTGTTGTTTTGTTGTTGTTGCCGCTATTATATCAATGAATGGGTGCTGGTGGGTGGTTGACGGCAAGCTATACAGATATGAGAGTTGAATAGAAGTCAGTCGGCCAGACCTCTATGTCGTAGTATCATTTTAAGTTTTCTGATAAGATTTGCAAAACAAACAAATTACCTTTTTCTGAATGAATGAATGAACGGGGCGATTGTAATTGCCGCACATTTCAATTGTGTATTGCTCAAGTATTTCGATTTATTGCAAAATATATGTAATAATATTATGAGGGTTATTAGCAATAAAATTCGCAATATTATTAGGATTTTTATGAAGTGTGGAAATATGCAATAAATAAATAAATTTTAATTTATTATTTCTAGAGAAAAATAATTCTTAAAGAACCTGATATTCGTAAAGTCGGTTAAAAGTGAAAAAGGACTATGAAAACATACTAATATCAATTTTATGCCTTTGCGTATCCTACCCATAATTAAATGAGTCATATTTTGTACAATATCTAGAGGTCAAACAAATTTGTTATATTTAGTTTAAGGTTCAAAAAATAAGAACGAAAACAACGCGCAAGGACTCGGGATAGAAGAGCACATGTCGTAAAAAAATATCCCTCATACAATTTTACTCCAGGCATGTCATCTCAAAAATAATCTGCAATACAAACAAACATATAAAGCCTTTTCTTCACGAATTGTACGTTCACCAGAAAAAAAAACTTCGTCACATCCCAACTTAATATCTGGACCTTTGGCAAATTTGCCCTTTTGGGTTCTTAAAGTTCTCCCCAAGGGCTATCATTCCCTTACGAAATTTTCCATCACCAAAATCTTGTTGCACAGTGTTAATGGATTTCACTTTCAATTAAACATTACTATTCACTCGACCAATTCATAAACTCGCTTTTCATTCGCTTCACAATGGCGGATGTGTCGAACGTGTTTCATCGCAAAAAGCGCGGATTTCTGTGTTAAGGTAGTCGTATACTACGTTTCATCGACTTTTTTAATTTTCTAGTTCAAGGTTGTTGGTATAAACATAACCGGAACAATGTGTTAAAAAAATCCAAAATTGTTGCTATAGTTCTGTAAAAATCGACGATTATTTGGACTGAAAGGTTTTTCCAAAAAATCTATGCTTATTCCTGCTGATTGAACTTTAAATATTGTGTGGACAATCCACTCTTATTGCTTGGATCTGCCCTTCTTAAAATATCCTTTAAATAGTGTTCGTAAAGTCTAAGCTTATTGTTCTGACTAGCCTTCCTCAAAGTGCTCCTTAAAATCCACGTTTCTTTGGACTAAAAGGCCTTTAAAAATATCCTTTAAAATCCACGTTTCTTTGGATTAAAAAATATTATTTAAAAATCTACGCTTCCTTGGACTTTAGGGTCTTTCAGAATATTCTTTAAAAATCAACGCTTCTTTGCAGTAAACGGTTCTCAAAAATTCTTTAAAAATTCACGCTTCTAGGGACTGATATTCCAAAATATTCTTTAAAAATCAACGCTTCTTTGCAGTAAACAGTCCTCAAAATATTCTTTAAAAATCCACGCTTATTTGGACCAATAGGTATTCCAAAATATTCTTTAAAAATCCACGCTTATTTGAACCAATAGGTATTCCAAAATATTCTTTAAAAATCCACGCTTATTTGGACCAATAGGTATTCCAAAATATTCTTTAAAAATCCACGCTTATTTGGACCAATAGGTATTCCAAAATATTATTAAAAACATCCGTGCTTCTTTCGAAAAATAGATCTTCTTGAATATTTTTTGAAAAAATCATGCTTATTTGGGTGGATAGCTCTTTCAAAATATTTTTTAAAAATCAACGCTTATTCGGATTAAGAAGTCTTCCAAAAATATTTGTTAAAAATATGTGGTTATTCGGACTAAGAGATATTTCAAAAATATTCTAAAATAATTCTTTAAAAATTCACTAGTATTTGGGCGGATAAGCCTTCCAAAATAAAAATCGAAATCCACGACTATTTTGGCGGTTAGGTCTTCCAAAATAAGTATTTTAATTCCACACCGATTTCAGTGGATAGGACTTCCAAAATATTTTTTAAAAATTCAAGCTTCTTTGGACCAATACGTTGTCCAAAATATTCTTTAAAAATCCACCCTTCTTTGGACCAATCGGTCATTTAAAATATATTTCAAAAATCCACCCTTATTGGTCGGATAGGACTTCGAAAAATTATTCTATAAAAATCCACGATTATTTGTCAAATATGCCGTTAATTAATATTTTTTTAAATCCACGTATTCTTTAAAAAAATATTCTTTTAATCCACGCTTAGTTATCGGATATACATCTAAAAATTATTCTTAAAAAATTAATCGGATATGGCTTCAACATTTATTTATTTTGAAATCCATGCACTTTCGTTGGATTAGTTTGAAAAATATTCTTTAAAAAGCCACTTTTTTGCTCGGATATGCCTTAAAACTCCACGTTTATATGGATATGTCTTCAAAAAATATTTTTTTAAGTCCATGCTTATTGGTCAGATATACCTTAAAGAAATTTTCTTTAAAACTGCCGAATTATTGTTCAAATATGCATTGGAAAAATATTCCTTAAAAATCCACACTTATTGGTCAGATATGCCTTCAAAAATTATTCGTTAAAAATCCACGGCTATTGTTCGGGTATGCCTTCAAAAATTATTCTTTAAAAATACACGCCTATTGTTTGGATATGTATTCAAAAAATATTCCTTAAAAATCCAAGTTTATTGATCGGATATGCCTCCCTTATTGGTCGGATAGACCTTCGTTAAATGTTCTTTAAAACATCGGATATGCCTTTGAAAAATATTCCTTAAAAATCTCAGTTATTGATCGGATATACATTGAAAAACCAGTGAGCGGAGCAGTATAGTCGGACGGGGCCGACCATACGGTACCCTACACAACTACAACGAACTCTAACTTTCTGAGGATGTTTATTCCGAGTCTGAGTAATATTTCGTGATATTTGCCCCCTCTTGTCCGATTAGAGGTTAACAACACCTCTTCCTTACTTGTTTCGAATATTCAGTACAGTCCTTCTAATTACTTGTCCACATTACCTTCACGGTGGGTGTGTTGTGATTTTCGGATTATACTCTACTCGAAAACACATAAAAAATTATGTTTTCGGTCCATTTCATTCCAAAATTTTAATCTGATCATCACCGAAAATTGTAGGCGTTGTTCTTGACCATAAGTGGAACTTCATGAAAAATTTCAAAGCCATCAGCGCTATATTTCTCCCTCTAATGTGGTAATGGGTTACTAAATAATATCTGAATACATAAGCACCTGTAAATATTTGACTGTAACTCCCACATCTGAGTAGATACATCACTTGGATACATCTTGGATATGCTATCAACTCCTGGGGTCTACATCCTCCAGGAGTAAATATATATGCCATAGAATACAAATTTTGTCATTTTTCACACAAAAGTCAGGGTCCATTTGACCCGCTAAATAATGACCGATCTTTATCAAAACATGCATGCTTATTCTCTGGCCCGATCCCCTTCTCCATGCAAAAATTCGCGGTGTTTGGGCCATAATTACGGCCTCTGGAGCGACCAGAAAAACCGACAAAAATTTAGTATTTGGTCCATTTCATCCCCTAAATATTGACCGATCTTTTCAAAAACAATAGGGGTCTTCATTGGCCAGAACCCATCCTGCATGCAAAATTTCGTAAAGATTGGTCCATAACTGTGGCCTGTATCATGTTTACAAATTATAATGGACAGACGGACGGACGGACACACATGTCTAGATCGACTCAGCTGGTCGAGATATGACGATCGGTATACTTAAAGGTGAGTCTAGGACCAATATTTCGCGGCGTTACAAACATTTGGGGCTGCACAAAGCTATAATACCCTGACAACATAGTTGTGTAGGGTATAAATATTCCTTAAAATCGACGCATATTGATCGGATATACCTTTAAAAATAATCTTTAAAACTTCACGGTTATTGGTCGGATATGACGTCAATAATAACTTTTTAAAATTCTACGGTGCATTGATCGGATATGCATTCAAAAAATATACTTAAAAAACTTCACGCTTATTGATCGAATTTGCCTTCTAAAAATATTCTTTTAAATACACTTTATTGATCGGATATGCCTTCCAAAAATAGTATTTATAAATCTACGGTTATTGGTCAAATATGTCTTCTAAAAATATTCTTTTAAAATCCACATTTATTGGTCAGATATGTCTTTAAAAATATCCTTTAAAACTCCACATTTGTTATGCATTACTGGCCGGATATGCCTTTAAAATAATTCTGTAAAATCCACGCTTATTTGATCAGATATGCCTTAAAAAATATTATTTAAAAATCCACGCGACATCCCATGTTTTTTTTTTACAATTTGCAACCTACAATCAATTCCAGTACACTGACGGTGGTATTACATGCCATGATTGACATTCAACCAAATCGCTGCAAACATTCATCAATCACTTGTCATTTATAAGCCCTGAAATGCTGTGTAGTTGTTGCTGACAGGACGTTGAATATATCCGTATTGAGCTCGTTGTATCCATCCAATTGTACACAATTATGTATGTATGTATGTAAAAACCCAGGAAAGTCATTATCATTATCTAAAAGCGATGTTATAGGCCAGGATGCCGCGTAGGAAGAATCATCAGAGGCAGCGCAATAACCAACGGTAAGAACACACACACATATGTCAGATTACAAATGGACATTGATTGTTGGGGAAATTTACATAGAAATGGGATAATGTGAAGAGGGTTATTATATTTAGTACTAAATAGTGTGACAAAAATAAAGCATACTTTTAGGCGCATCTATTTAAACAACACAGATAAAATAACGAATAAATCAAGATCTTTAAAGAATATTTTTCCAAAGTACATCCGACCAATAAGCGTGGATTTGTAAAGCATATTTTTTAAAGAACTGTCAGATCAATAAGCGTGGATTTGTAAAGTATATTTTTTTAAGGTGTACAGGATCAATCATGGAATATTTTTTGAAGGTCTAGCAGATCAATAAATGTGGATTTTTAAAGAATATTTTTTGAAGGTCTATCAGATCAATACGCGTCGATTTGTAAAGAATATTTTTTGATGGACTATCAGATCAAAAAGCGTGGATTTTTAAAGAATATTTTTTGAAGGTCTATCAGATCAATAGGCGTAGATTTGAAGATCTATCTGAACATGCGTGGATTTTTAATAAATATTTTTTGAGGGTCTATCAGATCAATAAGCCTGGGTTTTTAAAGAATATTTTTTAAGGTCTATCGAATCACTAAGGGTGGATTTCTAGAAACTCTTTAGATGCTGCCCAACAACCTTCCTTATCTTTCGTTTCGAAATATGCAACATATATTTTCGAACTGAAATGGTATGTTTAAATTCGCAATTCCTCTTCCTTCGACAACCGTGAAATTTGAATGTGTTTGCATAATTGTTTGTATGTGTTTATGTATGGCTGGCTGCCAGCCTGGCAATGAGTGTGTTGACACATGAGGTTAGCGGTGAGGGTGTAGTTGTTTTTTTGCTTGCATACTTGACGTCCTATTAACGATGTTATCAACGCTTAGTTCCTAAATACCAAGGCTGACATGTATGGCTTGAATGGATCGATGAATGTGACATGACACAATCATATCCGTTTAACACACACATACAACGCTTTCAAATGTTTGTCAATCTGGGACTTAATTCGCAATGGTGCTATAGTGGCGAGGGTAATATGATCGATACCATGTGGAGAAAGGAATCGCAGATTTTATGGAGAAAACCTTGGAAAAGTTACCTAGATCTTAAGTCAGAGGGATACCACCGGATACTAAGGGTCTTCTATAAAGAAGACCCCTAAGTCTTCATAGAAACAATCTAGGCATTTATAGAAAATTCCTTCTAAGTCTTTATAGAAGAAAATATAAGTCTCCTCTAAAAATCCACACCTGTGGCTTTGATAGTCCTTGAGAAAATACTCCTTAAAAATCCACGCCTATGTTAGTGAAAGTCCTTGAGAAAATATTCTTTATAAATCCACGCCTATGTTAGTGAAAGTCCTTGAGAAAATATTCTTTATAAATCCACGCCTATGTCAGTGATAGTCCTTGAGAAAATATTCTTTAAAAATCCACACCTGTGGCTTTGATAATCCTTGAGAAAATACTCCTTAAAAATCCACGCCTATGTTAGTGATAGTCCTTGAGAAAATAATCCTTAAAAATCCATGCCTATGTTAGTGATAGTCCTTGAGAAAATACTCCTTAAAAATCCATGTCAATGTTAGTGATAGTCCTTGAGAAAATATTCTTTATAAATCCACGCCTATGTTAGTGATAGTCCATTTTTTAAAAATCGACCTATAGGCCTTCTATGGAGAAAATCCCGAAGACTTATATTAAATCCTCGAGTTTATATATAAACCAGTAAAGTCGGACGGGGCCGACTACCACAGTGTGATGAAGGGTATGAAAAGGTCTCCGTAACTATTACGACATCCACTTCTACTCCTACTTCGAAGAAAGCATCATTGAAACATAGGGTCTAAACACAGTCGACTATTTCTACCGTAAACCAAAATGTGATCCCTAGCACGAAAAATTCATTTGAACTCATTAGGACAATGTTGATGTAGGTTATGGCCATAAAATTGTTTCATAGATTTACACGCACTCATACACAATGTGACAGACGGACCCATTTGTAATGTAACAGGAAAAACTACGATAAACGTGGTATCAATCAAAGCGGAAAGCCCTAATGATGACATCGACAGCAGAATCCGTCGACAGTAGTAAGTGTAGAAGTTATCAACTGTGTTGAAATTTTCTCGATTATATTTTTATGGTAACAATTTGTTTGATTGCTATCTGGTACAGATACCGACTGAAAAGAGCGGGGATATTTTGGACCTGCTTGTCATTAAATTTAAAATTCGTTGTATTACTAATGCCTGCAGGACATTTGACGTTTTGTACATGTTTTCTAATTATGAAAATTGTATTGAATATTTATTGGAAATGTGAGTGTGCATATTTCAATAAGTCCAACAATCATTTCACAAGATGAATGAAATCCATTAAAATATGCCTTGAGAAAATCGACGCCTATTTAAAGGATATTCCTTGAGAAAATATTCTTTAAAAAACCCACGCCTATTTAAAGGATTTTCCTTGAGAAAATATTCTTTAAAAAACCCACGCCTATTTAAAGGATATTCCTTGAGAAAATATTCTTTAAAAAATCCACGCCTATTTAAAGGATTTTCCTTGAGAAAATATTCTTTAAAAAATCCACGCCTATTTAAAGGATATTCCTTGAGAAAATATTCTTTAAAAAATCCACGCCTATTTAAAGGATTTTCCTT
>NW_026884612.1:0-5604 GCF_032173495.1 Musca vetustissima
TGTCTACACGAAGAAAATATATTTAAATTTTTTTCCTATACGAAGTTAATATATTTTTTTTTTCTACACAAAAAGAATATATTAACTTTGAATTTTCGAAATTTTTTTTTCTATATGAAAAAAAATATAATTTCGATTTTTCTTCTATACAAAAAATAAATTTCGAAATCTATACGAAAGAAATTAATTTAATTTTTTTTCTGTTTTTTAAATTCGATTATTTTTTTTATAGGTGAAAACAATTAATTTCGAATTTTTTCTATACGCAAAAATTTATTTCGAATTTTTTCTATACGTAAAAAGTAATTTCGAATTTTTCTCTATACGAAAAAAATTAATTTCGAATTTTTTTCTATACGAAAAAAATTTAATTTCGATTTTTTTTTCTATACGAAAAAAAAATAATTTCGAATTTTATTCTATACGAAAAAAATTAATTTCAAATTTTATTCTATATGAAAAAAATTAATTTCGAATTTTTTTCTATGCGAAAAAAATTAATTTCGAATTTTTTTCTATGCGAAAAAAATTAATTTCGAATTTTTTTCTATGCAAAAAAAAATTAATTTCGAATTTTTTCTAATATAATAGACGTTCGAATTTTGTTTCTATAGGAAAAAATATGTATTTTTTATTTTCGATTTTTTGTGTAGGAAAAAAGGTTTTTTTTTTTTTTGAAAATAATATTAAAATAATTCCGATTTTTATATTAAAACATTAAATTTTTTTGGATTTGGTACACGAGATATTCTATAAATCATCCTATTGATAAGCCTGTTTCACTTCACTGGATTTATGCTGTTCCCCAATTCCGTTTCATGCGCAATATGTGGGGGATATCAAACAAAACCAACAACAACAGTAATATCACCATCATTTATCTGGAATAACTTGCAATTGGAATATATCTCTTGGGAGGACAATGGAGTTGCCGTTGAAAATATACAATTTGTGGTATATTCTACTTATATTGAGTTATTTTTATATTGGTGGTCGTTTTTATTATTTTGTGGGACATCAAATGGGGTCAGAAGAGATACCAAATTCTGATGGCCAATTGCTTTAATAAAAATATTGGTTTTTATTAAAATATTAAAGAAAAATTTTGATGTAAAGTAATTGTTACCAAAACTTTTTCTAAATGGACCTGACGATATCCACAAATCTTCCATATATTTCTAATAATTTTGATATAATCTGCTGTGGTAACTAAGAAGTCCTCCGTAGACAGGTAATAATTTATCGAACTTAGAGGCAATCATTTTAGATGTGATTTACATAAGTAAGGTATGAATGTGACTATGTGTTTAGGGACCGTCTGCAATCCTACTCAAGTGAGGATTAAATAAAAATGTCTCTTATACACCACCAATATTTACATTGTCCTCAATTGGATATTTCATAAATTAGTTATCTCTGTGTGTGTGTAACATATAATGTCCTCCTCATCATAAAAAACCCCAACAACATAAACACCTCCTGTACATCCCAATTGCATAGCATGTCTGAACAACATTGTAAACATCGTAAAATCCCCATTGAGTTGTTTATTTAATTAAAAAAAAATATTTTAAAAACAAAAAACTCATACCCGTGATACATTCCAGGAGTGAGAACAAGTGACCTGCGTAGCATTGCGTTGATATTTTGCTTTTCACGTTTTCGATTTTTACGTTTGCATTTTTTGTTTTTGTTTTTTTATTTGTTCTCTTGTTTAACATTCAACACATTTCATTTGAATATTATTATCGCCTGTGTAGCGGAGGACAGACCACAACAATATAAAACAACAACGACTGGTCACCATGAAAAGCAGGCCCATTTTGTATAACATATTGACCCTTGTTTAATGGATGTCGGAGGTGGTATCTGCTGCTAGTATGCGGTGGCGGTGTTATTGTCATGGTGCTACATAAGGTTGGGGAGGTACACTTCATATTTGTTTAATAATTCTTTTTGCCATGTTATGCCAACAAAAAAAAAATTATTGTTGATGTTGTTTTTTTCCAAAGCATTTGGGATTTTCATATTTGTTGTTTTTATTTGCCTTTCACGTTTCTTGTTTTTATTTTTCCCCTAAAACATTATATTGCCAACTTTTGCTGAATTTTGTTGTTAATATATCACATCTCTCATTTTCTATTTCTCTTTTAAAATTCTTCTCCTTGTTGCCTTCTTTGACTCCTCATCATTTTTCCTGCTTCTTTATTGTTTAACAAATTAATGAGTGTCCAAGAAAGTTTTGATTGGGAGGACCCTGCCCAACTAAAATCTAAGTTTCATTGGGTATTTAACATTTATTGTTTTGTTTGTAGGAACAAATCATTGTTGAAAACTCAAAACAACACCAAAAACTTTTGATTTTATATTGGCAAAGTTCTTCTTTTTTTGGTTGTAGTTCATAATTTTGTGTAATATTTCTTCGAAAAGATCTTCATAGTGTACTCGGGTGGGGAGAAGGGTTGGAGACCATGGAAAATGAAGGAATAATGTACATAGAAGAGTCTTTAGAGATAAAATAAAAAGGGATCTTTACAATGAAACTATAGTCGTTTAGAAACGAGGCAATACACGGAATCTTTAATAGACAAACTGAATATACTACCTTATCCAAAGAAGTTTGAGTCGTGTGGGATGGAGTTTTTTAAGGGGATCTTCAGAGATAAGCTGAGGGGATTTAAAAATGAGCTGTAGTGATGGCATATTTTTATACAAAGGCTGTGGGACGGGTTTCCTTGGAAGAAGTAAAGCGGACGAAATCATTCTTGACTAGCTTAAGGAATTATTTTAATTTTATAGCTGAAAGGGTGAATCTTTAATAGACAAGTTTAAAGAGTTTTTTAAAAGAGTTTTTCATAGAAGAACTGAATGCTAGTCATTAATAGATCAGTTGCAATACTAAAAGTCTTAAATAGACAAACAGAAAAACAGGAAATTTTTCTTAAGGGTTTTCTTCGAAAAAAAGAAGAAAATAATTTTGAAGAACAAATTTTTTATACGAAAAAAATAATTTTAATAGAAATAATTTCAGTAGTGTTGGCGGTTTATTTGGGATACCGTTTGTATTTTGTTTTTGCAAAATAGTCAGGCTGAATACCAGTTTGTGGGGAATGTATGGCATTGTTTGCCGAGGGGTAAGGCAGGGAAGACTATAGTTTCGGATCAATGCCATACATTCCCCACAAATAAATCGTTGTTTTTTATAAAAACAACAAACTGGGATTCAGCCGGACTATTTTGCAAAAACAAAATAGAAATAATCTATACAAAAAAATTTAAGTTTTTGTATATGAAAAAATAATTTTTTTTTAATCTTTAATAGACAAACAGAAAAACAGGTGATTTGTACTTGAGGTGCTGAAGAAAGGGAAGTGCTGAAGTCCTTCTGGGCGAATCGCTGATCAGAAGGAATATGAAGGCCAGCAGGGATTTAAAACACAATTTCAGTAGAGAAGGTGAGATCTTTTTAAAGACGTGCTGATGGGAGATCTAAAGGAAAAGGATTTTTAATGTCCAAAGCACTTGACAGGCTTGAAATACAGAAGGTCTTGCTATAAAGGGAAAAATCAATTGAAAAATTTTCTAATTCATAACAAAAAAAAAAAAAAAAAACAATAATTACTTTTTATTTTCGAATTTTCTTCTATACGAAAAAAAATATTTTTGATTTTTCTTCTATACGAAAAAAATTAAGTTTCGAATTTTTTCTATACGAAAAAATTATTGTCGGATTTTTTTTCTATACGAAAAAAATTATTCTATTTTATTACTTTCGAATTTTTTTCTATACGAAAAAAATTATTTTCGAATTTTTTTCTATAGGAAAAAAATTAATTTCGAATTTCTTCTATGCGAAAAAAATTACTTTCATTTTTTTTTTCTATACGAAAGAAATTATTTTCGATTTTTTTCTGAACGAAAAAAAATTTTCAAATTTGTTGTTATACGAAAGAATAGATTCAAATTTTTTAATAAAAAAATCGAAATTTTTCCATGCAAACAAAATTAATGGAAAAAATATTTTCAAACTTTTTTTAGATGAAAATTTTAATTTCAATACGAGAAGGATTGTTTCGAATTTTTTTCTATACGAAAACTAATAACTTCGAATATTTTTCAATATGAAAAAAAAATTATTTCGAATTCTTTTCCAGAAGTCAATATTTGAAAGGATTTTCCATTAGCTCCTTATACAGATTAAAACCCTTCGTAAGCGGATTTTCATATATAGAATTCTTAAGTCTTGTATGGAAATACCTGTAAACTGTAATACTGTAAATATTTTATTTGGCTATCCTTAATCTTATCACAAACCCTACCAATTTCCTTAAAATGCTCTTAATTTTCTGCCTCCTCTACTTGCCACTCCCACCACATTGCCAAAAAGCCAAAACGGCAATTCAATTAAATTTACCAACCGAATACTATCGACGCACTTAATTATTTTTCTAGCCACTTGAACTTTGATTTATTTACTTGGCTCTTGTGAATTGTTGTCTATTTGTACTACCTTTTTCGGTTGGGTTTAATTGTTTGACTAAATTGTTGAACTTGGATTTGTAACCAACCACTTCATATGGTTTGTGTTGTAGTCGTTCGTCGCCGTTGTCTTCTTGCTCCCCTAAGAGATATCCTTCGAACAAAAAATGTTCGCTATTTCTAGTGCTCGCAAGAGTACCGGTTTGTTTTCATAGCTCTTCAGTTTAACATTGAGGCAACGTTTTTTTTTTTTCTTTTTCATTTAAGCCAAACATTTTTACTTTTAATTTTCAATTTTCGGTTGTCTTCCCCCTTACTCTGACTCCTTCTCGTTCATTGTGTTTGCCTGGGTTACAATGTTCTCTAAGTGTTTACATGTTTTAGATTGTGGGTGAGTGAACACAGACACACACTCACATATGTATGTGTGACTGAATGTAAGTTTTATTTTATAATTTGCCAACAGAATCCCGTCTGAGTGTTGCACACATACAAAAACACGTACACTATCACATCACATGACATTTTATATCATTTTCAGATAATCATTGACATTGTTGGCGTATATATCGTATATCGTATGTTTGTGTGTGTGTTTTTTTTTATTGTAACACTTTCTCTCATTCTCCCATTATACTGTTTGTGATCTCTCTGAATGATACTCTGTATTTAGTTGGAAGTATATCACCATCACATCAGCATCATCATTGTCATTATCGTCGCCATCATCATCATTATCATCTTCATCAGTAGTGGCAGTGGCAGAAGCACACCAATCAAAGCAATCATTGTTGGAATCATGACAATCGTCGTCAGTATCACCAGCATCATCATCAGCAGTGGTAGCACCATCATCATCATGGAGCCATTATCAGGGCATGAATGACGACTGATGCCACTCGGCAGCTGCTGCTGCTGCTAGATTGAGCAAATGAACGAATGTCAAAATGAATGAATGAATGAATTGTGTATGTAATTTTGTGCTGCTGCTGCTGCTCCTCCACAAAAGGAGATGCTGCCGTTGATGATGATTGCAATAATAATCCTACTGAATGATTATATGGAAATTTTAAGCATATTGTATGGAAATTGAATTAAAGTTGTTTGTTTCCTTGGTAATATTAT
>NW_026884613.1:0-57260 GCF_032173495.1 Musca vetustissima
CCTTATTGGCCTGGGCCTCTAGAAAATTACAATTTAAAAAATCCACGCCTTATTGGCCTGGGCCTCTAGAAAATTACAATTTAAAAAATCCACGCCTTATTGGCCTGGGCCTCTAGAAAATTACAATTTAAAAAATCCACGCCTTATTGGCCTGGGCCTCTAGAAAATTACAATTTAAAAAATCCACGCCTTATTGGCCTGGGCCTCTAGAAAATTACAATTTAAAAAATCCACGCCTTATTGGCCTGGGCCTCTAGAAAATTACAATTTAAAAAATCCACGCCTTATTGGCCTGGGCCTCTAGAAAATTACAATTTAAAAAATCCACGCCTTATTGGCCTGGGCCTCTAGAAAATTACAATTTAAAAAATCCACGCCTTATTGGCCTGGGCCTCTAGAAAATTACAATTTAAAAAATCCACGCCTTATTGGCCTGGGCCTCTAGAAAATTACAATTTAAAAAATCCACGCCTTATTGGCCTGGGCCTCTAGAAAATTACAATTTAAAAAATCCACGCCTTATTGGCCTGGGCCTCTAGAAAATTACAATTTAAAAAATCCACGCCTTATTGGCCTTGGCCTCTAGAAAATTACAATTTAAAAAATCCACGCCTTATTGGCCTGGGCCTCTAGAAAATTACAATTTAAAAAATCCACGCCTTATTGGCCTGGGCCTCTAGAAAATTACAATTTAAAAAATCCACGCCTTATTGGCCTGGGCCTCTAGAAAATTACAATTTAAAAAATCCACGCCTTATTGGCCTGGGCCTCTAGAAAATTACAATTTAAAAAATCCACGCCTTATTGGCCTGGGCCTCTAGAAAATTACAATTTAAAAAATCCACGCCTTATTGGCCTGGGCCTCTAGAAAATTACAATTTAAAAAATCCACGCCTTATTGGCCTGGGCCTCTAGAAAATTACAATTTAAAAAATCCACGCCTTATTGGCCTGGGCCTCTCGAAAATTACAATTTAAAAAATCCACGCCTTATTGGCCTGGGCCTCTAGAAAATTACAATTTAAAAAATCCACGCCTTATTGGCCTGGGCCTCTAGAAAATTACAATTTAAAAAATCCACGCCTTATTGGCCTGGGCCTCTAGAAAATTACAATTTAAAAAATCCACGCCTTATTGGCCTGGGCCTCTAGAAAATTACAATTTAAAAAATCCACGCCTTATTGGCCTGGGCCTCTAGAAAATTACAATTTAAAAAATCCACGCCTTATTGGCCTGGGCCTCTAGAAAATTACAATTTAAAAAATCCACGCCTTATTGGCCTGGGCCTCTAGAAAATTACAATTTAAAAAATCCACGCCTTATTGGCCTGGGCCTCTAGAAAATTACAATTTAAAAAATCCACGCCTTATTGGCCTGGGCCTCTAGAAAATTACAATTTAAAAAATCCACGCCTTATTGGCCTGGGCCTCTAGAAAATTACAATTTAAAAAATCCACGCCTTATTGGCCTGGGCCTCTAGAAAATTACAATTTAAAAAATCCACGCCTTATTGGCCTGGGCCTCTAGAAAATTACAATTTAAAAAATCCACGCCTTATTGGCCTGGGCCTCTAGAAAATTACAATTTAAAAAATCCACGCCTTATTGGCCTGGGCCTCTCGAAAATTACAATTTAAAAAATCCACGCCTTATTGGCCTGGGCCTCTAGAAAATTACAATTAAAAAAATCCACGCCTTATTGGCCTGGGCCTCTAGAAAATTACAATTTAAAAAATCCACGCCTTATTGGCCTGGGCCTCTAGAAAATTACAATTTAAAAAATCCACGCCTTATTGGCCTGGGCCTCTAGAAAATTACAATTAAAAAAATCCACGCCTTATTGGCCTGGGCCTCTAGAAAATTACAATTAAAAAAATCCACGCCTTATTGGCCTGGGCCTCTAGACTTTTTTTTAAATCCACGACTTATTGGCTTCTAAGCATAAAGTACAGATCTTCTCATGATAGTAATAAATCGACGATTTTTTTTTTTAATATTAAGAACACATTTTATTACAAACTTCAGGCTTATATTTATTTATGTTCAACATTTAAAGACATTCCAGGAAGTCGGAATGCCTCCAAATATCTTCAAAACATCAACAATTCTTTCCATCAACTCCTTATGTCTACTTTGGCAGTCCCTCCTTTTCAGCCCACTCGGTCCAGGAACCCAAATAATTTTTACAATTTTCAAAGCCCAGCTTCTTGGCAATTTCTGCAGCATTGTGGGAACGTCTACCGATTTTACAATGGAATATTATCTCAGTATTCTTAGAGGGAAAATCACGACCATATTTAGCTTTGAAAGCCTTAGCATCTACATTGCCAGCCAACACTTTTTCAACCTCACCCAGAGGTATGTTAATCGAGGTGGGAATTTGTCCTGTCTCTTGTAGTTCCTTGGGTTCTCGTACATCTATTAATAACTTTTCCGGTTGCTTGGGCAATTGTTTAATTTCTTCATAGCTAACAACGGGGATGTTACTGACGTTGGAGCAGAAATGCTTAGCAAATGCGGCCTGAAGTTGAGTGGTGCTGTAGGCTAATGGCTTGGTTTCGGCAATTTGAGAGACGGCACCATTACGCAAAGCGTTTAAATTTCTCAACAATACAAAGGTTCTGCTTAGCATTTTTTTAGGGAATTTTACTAAAAAACACGAAAATTAATTGTTTATTAGAATTATGCAATTAAAAACAACCGAAGAATCAACAACAACCTCTGCCTAGCAGCTTACCGGTAAACTGTTTATGCGGTAAATCAGCTGGTCTCATTGATAAGTTGTCGGCGGAAAACTACCCAAGTAGCATAGTGTTGATGGTGTATAAGAAGAAGCATCGCAAAGAGATTACTTCGAAAATTGGAGAAAGTACGAAGTGATAGCCACAAGGCGTACATTTTTAAAGATTACTTTCGTGGGACTGCGGCGAGGATTTTTAAGAATATTTTTTAAGGGACTATATAGAGAATTTGTTAAAATGATATTTTTCGAGAGGCCCATAAGGAGTGGATTTTTAAAATCATATTTTTCTAGAGGCCCATAAGACGTGGATTTTTAAAAACATATTTTTTCTTGAGGCCCATAAGGCATAGATTTTTAAAATCATATTTTTCTAGAGGCCCATAATGCATGGATTTTTATAATCATATTTTTCTAGAGCCCCATAAGGCATGGATTTTTAAAATCATATTTTTCTAGAGGCCAATAAGGCGTGGATTTTTAAAATCATATTTTTCTAGATGCCCATAAGGCATAGATTTTTAAAATCATATTTTTCTAGAGGCCAATAAGGCGTGGATTTTTAAAATCATATTTTTCTAGAGGCCCATAAGGCATGGATTTTTAAAAACATATTTTTTCTTGGGGCCCATAAGGCATAGATTTTTAAAATCATATTTTTCTAGAGGCCCATAAGGCGTGGATTTTTAAAATCATATTTTTCTAGAGGCCAATAAGGCGAGGATTTTTAAAATCATATTTTTCTAGAGGCCCATAAGGCATGGATTTTTAAAATCATATTTTTCTAGATGCCCATAAGGCATAGATTTTTAAAATCATATTTTTCTAGAGGCCCATAAGGCATGGATTTTTAAAATTATATTTGTCTAGAGCATATTTTAGACCTTGACCATTCCTTTATATACGTCGTTGAGACTTTCTTCAATTTTCTATCCTGAAAACTCCAATGATTTTTCTCCTGCCTCTTATAAAGAGTCTTTTATTCTGATATATGATTTACAATGAATCTTTGCATTCATATTAACACAACAAGTTATTATATTCTATATTTCAAAAAATATATATAGCTGAACATGCATTCTTCACAGTTCCATAACCTCCCCACCGACAGCTTCTTTTCCCTGAGCTTGACGTTCCAATTTATCCTTCGCCACACTTTCCAGCTGTTCTTTTGTCAGCAACGATATACCCAATTGATCTTCACGGGTAAATGGTTGTGCCATACGTTTCAACCAACGACGTGCCAATTGCATTGCCTCCTCCGTACTAAGATTGCAAAAACTATCCACTAGATGTTCTTGTATCCATTTGGGTAGACGACTACGTTTGTCTTGTCGTGAAAAACGTTTATCGGCAAATATCATAATACCATAATCGGTTTTGCCACGCAAAGCACGGCCAACACACTGGGCGGCGTGACGCATGGCATCGAAGGTGAGAAAATCATTTTCACGAATTTGAAATTGATCACGTAGATAATCAAGGCGGGCTTTTAAAATGCGCGATTGGGTAAAGACATAGGGTATACCGAACATGAGGACAGCACGGCCATAATGATGATCGAAATCGACACCCTCGGAAACTTTGCCACGGGCAACGGCAAGCAGCACAGCTCCTCGTCCGCAGTCACAGGCCTGAGGAAACGATGCAAAATATTTAAAAAAAAAGTAAATGATAATCGATCTTTCGAACTCACCTTAACATAATTCATAAGAGCATAACTGGTCTCGGCATTATCCTGAGTTTCAATGAATAACAATTTGTAACGTAACAGTGTGTCAACAATACCCTGATCATACCATGAGGCCACCACGGACTCTAAATACAAATAGGATGTAAAAAAGCATACAATGCCATCGGGCACTGTTTTAGCTGTTTCCACAAGCAATTGACCATAGTTCCGAATGACCGCAGTATCTTCTCGGGTTTCATATTTTGATGAGATTGCCACCTGATCATTACCCTTTGATACAATCATAGGTAATAGACAGGGACGCGCCAAAGTCATGGTAAATGAACTCATTACCACTGGATCGAAATTCAATATTTTCGGATACATATCCATGGGTGATAAGGTACCCGATGTTATTACCACTGATTGAAATCTTTGAAATACCGGTGCCATTGCTATCGATGAATCTAAACAACTAAAATGCAGTATGGGATTGGCAACGGTGGGAGTTTTATCATCAAATGGTTCGATGATAATGGTAAAACCTTTGGTATAGGTACTGACCAAGGTGGCAAAATGGGTGATCTAGAGAAAATAAATATTAGCTTTGAAGGGTTATTTTGGTATACGGAAAAGCTAAACCACCTACCAAAGTCAAAGCACCATATTCAGTCATATCGGTGATTTCCAAAGTCCTCAGCAAGCTGGCCAAACGTTCGGCACAAAAACGCAATGGTTTGCGTTCTATACAAATTTTGGAAGCCACATCTTTGAGGAAACCCGCCGGCGATTCTTGTATCACATGATGAACTTTTAATCGTGTCTTTATGTATTCAATAAAACGTCGCAGGAAGCTGAGAAAGTGATCGGCATTACGTATATTACCGGGAACAACCTCTGTGAAATAACAAAAGGAACATGTGAACTATTTAGTACGTTGTATGGGGTTCTAAAAAAGTACCTCCTTACCCTTGAGAATATCTGTGGGCAGAATTGGATTTGCCAAAATCATATCTGTGTCTCTCTGTACACTGGCATCTTTGAGACCCTGGACCATACGTTGATATTCATCATTGAGGCGTTCTGCATTGTCATCGCGAATGCTGGAAGAAAATAATAAAATATGGGTTTTATTATATGAGACCGACTATCGTTATTATAAGGGGTCATCCAACTCATTTGGGTCCCTCCCCAGCCTCTATAGGTAATATTTGTACAGATGGCTATGGGAAGCTGCACTGCTTCTACAAACAATGAGTTATAGACTGCGTGACATAAGGGTTGTTTCTATCGAACAAGTTGTTCTCGATCCTTTGACGAGTTTGACAGACTAGCTTTTAAACTCTTGCCTTCAATAATGGAAAAAATATTTTACAATAGATTTACTTACTCCTGCACCAATTTCTGTAGATTATTCAGTGCATTTGTGCACTGAGTTATAGACTGCGTGACATAAGGGTTGTTTCTATCGAACAAGTTGTTCCCGATCCTTTGACGAGTTTGACAGACTAGCTTTTAAACTCTTGCCTTCAATAATGGAAAAAAATATTTTACAATAGATTTACTTACTCCTGCACCAATTTCTGTAGATTATTCAGTGCATTTGTGCTTCGTTCAACAATACGCCGATTGATTTTCACGCTCATGGAATCAATGCAAACATTATCGATATTGTGGGCCTCATCAAAAACAATACAACTTTCACGGACCATTTCTTTGGACACCACTTCGGCAATTTTCGGATCCAGCAAATAATGGTAGCTGTAAACAACAATATGGGCTTGGCCAATCTAAAATAATAACACTTTTTTTAAATACATCTCTGAAATTTCCCAAAAAATATACCTACCGCATATCTAGCCAAAAAGTAGGGACACCAGTTGCGCATGCGACCGAACTCCTTCAGATCATCTAAACTATAAATACCAGCTGGCAGCGATGACTCCTTGCCCTCCAAAGAAAAACCCTCAAAATATTGGCATATCGGTGTTTCACCATCATGTTCATGTCTCTCCCGAACATAGCTAGCCGTTAGACCATAACATTTGCCATCCACGGATTTTCCTTCCCTTTCTTTGCTAACCTCCGGATGTATACACATATTTTTACGTGAACTGAGAACTAAACCCAGCAAGGCTGGTGGATCCGGTGAATTTTTCTCATAGTAAACCATTAAATTTTGCAGCTCCGCTATGACCTTTTCAATTTCCGGTACTGTACGTGAACAATATATGAGCTTTCGTATTGTCTCGGGCCGTTCAATCATATAGGCAACAATTAGGGAGAGCAAAGTGGCTGTCTTCCCAGTTCCTGAAGGCATTTCCAATAGGCAGTGGCCCTTGGCATCCAAGGTCCGTTTAAGTTCCAACATATAGGCATATTGTTCGGGATAAATATATTCGTAGGGGAAATATACCAACAGGCCATCGACACTGATTCTGAGTGGGAGGAAGGGATTCGTTAGTGGGTTAAATTTTATATTTTAATATGGAAACTACTTACTTCATTTTTGCTACTCCTGAAGCTGGTGTTTCACCGGCATTCAATGTTGTTTACTATTGCTGCCTGTCACAATGTGTTAGGGATTTATAGATCGATAGTGGAATATCGATTAGTATGGTTGTCAAGTTAAAATCGGATAAAATGATTTTGATTAAATTGAATTAATAATTATTAAAGCATAATTAATAAATAAATTAGTAGTAAATTAATATTTTAAATTTTTAAATTAATTTTTAAAAATAATTAAGGATTAATGCTTGCTAATGCTCGCCTTGGGTGAGTAGTCCCAAAAATTATTTTTAAAAAATCCACTTCTTGGGTGAGTAGGACCCAAATATTATTTTTAAAAAATCAACGTCTTTGGGTGAGTAGGACCCAAAAATTATTTTTAAAAAATCCACGTCTTGGGTGAGTAGGACCCAAAAATTATTTTTAAAAAATCCACGTCTTGGGTGAGTAGGACCCAAAAATTATTTTTAAAAAATCCACGTCTTGGGTGAGTAGGACCCAAAAATTATTTTTAAAAAATCCACGTCTTGGGTGAGTAGGACCCAAAAATTATTTTTAAAAAATCCACGTCTTGGGTGAGTAGGACCCAAAAATTATTTTTAAAAAATCCACGTCTTGGGTGAGTAGGACCCAAAAATTATTTTTAAAAAATCCACGTCTTGGGTGAGTAGGACCCAAAAATTATTTTTAAAAAATCCACGTCTTGGGTGAGTAGGACCCAAAAATTATTTTTAAAAAATCCACGTCTTGGGTGAGTAGGACCCAAAAATTATTTTTAATAAATCCACGTCTTGGGTGAGTAGGACCCAAAAATTATTTTTAAAAAAATCCGTGCCTTAGTTTAAATGTTCCAAAACAATATTAAAAAACAAGTCATCGAAGTCCGGTTGAATGTATTTTATCAATAGAATACCGTTCAAAGGTCTTCAAACTTTTTTTTTTAATTTTTGTTGTTACAGGAATTGGGTTTGTCATCCCCAATTTAACCTCAAGGGGTTATTTTTTTTAATTATATATTATTTCTATTTCACTACAACCAGAAGAACCGGAAATTATCTTCGATTGCACAGCAGCTTTGTTTTGAACTCGAACACCACTATATACACACACGCACACAAATATATTTTTTTTTAAATTTTTTCTAAAAAAAACTTTATTGCATAAAAAAATTAAATTAATTCTCACAATTGTTTTATAACTTAAATTACTTTTTTATTGGGGTAGACCTTCACGTTTTGACCATTCCAACCATGAACCTTTATAGTTCTTAATGTTGGTATAACCCAATGCCACAGCAGTTTCGGCAGCCTCTTGTGATCTTCTACCCGAACGACAATAGAAAACAATTGGACTATCCAACGAAGGTTTCTCACGCACAAACTTCTGTTTAAATTCTTCGGCGGATGTCTCGGGACCCAACACCTGCTTCACAGTGCCCAATGGTATATTAATACTGGTAGGTATCTGACCAGTTGCCTGTAATTCATGAGGTTCACGAACATCTATCAGCAGGATTTCCGGATGATCGTTGGGTAGATTTTTAACAAATTCATAGCTGACAATTTCAATTTTTCCACTCATTTTTTCCGTCGATGATGTTATGCCCATTGCTGAGGTGCCGTCAATGGCGACTTCTTGACCAAAAACAAATGTCGTTGACGTTGAAGATAAGACAATGATCGTGGTTACGATAAAAACTAGCAGTGTTTGACACTGATTTTGAGAAAGTAAACTAACATAGAAAAAAGAAAATGAAAAACGAAAACAAAATACAGAGCACATCGAAGATAGTTGTGGAAATTTCCTACCTCATAGTTATCGCTCTCTTGGAAGGTGCCTCTCTGGATGGAAGGTGTCTTAACTGTACAAGAAGCTTGATTAAACTAAAGTTTCTATTGAAGTACATACAAGTTTCAAGCCGACATTGAAAACAAAAACATTGGATTACGACATTGCCTTCTGAAGTACAGACGAAGATGGATAGAGAGGTACGAGGGCTGAGATTTTGAAATCAGGTTTGCTGTTTGTATTTTGATATGCCAAAAAAAGCTTCCTACCAAAATTAACAAAACAAACAGATGGAGATATTTCAAAATATGTGAAGCGTAAATGATGATTTGTCAATTAATTTGTTTTATTCCAATTATTTATAGCATACCTTAAGGCGCAATAAGGAAATGAATTTAATTAACAATAAAGTATTTATTCCTTGGTTTAATAGGTCCCAAAAATGATTTTTAAAAAATCCACGCCTTGGTTTAATAGGTCCCAAAAATGATTTTTAAAAAATCCACGCCTTGGTTTAATAGGTCCCAAAAATGATTTTTAAAAAATCCACGCCTTGGTTTAATAGGTCCCAAAAATGATTTTTAAAAAATCCACGCCTTGGTTTAATAGGTCCCAAAAATGATTTTTAAAAAATCCACGCCTTGGTTTAATAGGTCCCAAAAATGATTTTTAAAAAATCCACGCCTTGGGTGAATAGGTCCCAAAAATGATTTTTAAAAAATCCACGCCTTGGTTTAATAGGTCCCAAAAATGATTTTTAAAAAATCCACGCCTTGGTTTAATAGGTCCCAAAAATGATTTTTAAAAAATCCACGCCTTGGTTTAATAGGTCCCAAAAATGATTTTTAAAAAATCCACGCCTTGGTTTAATAGGTCCCAAAAATGATTTTTAAAAAATCCACGCCTTGGTTTAATAGGTCCCAAAAATGATTTTTAAAAAATTTAATAGGTCCCAAAAATGATTTTTAAAAAATCCACGCCTTGGTTTAATAGGTCCCAAAAATGATTTTTAAAAAATCCACGCCTTGGTTTAATAGGTCCCAAAAATGATTTTTAAAAAATCCACGCCTTGGTTTAATAGGTCCCAAAAATGATTTTTAAAAAATCCACGCCTTGGTTTAATAGGTCCCAAAAATGATTTTTAAAAAATCCACGCCTTGGTTTAATAGGTCCCAAAAATGATTTTTAAAAAATCCACGCCTTGGTTTAATAGGTCCCAAAAATGATTTTTAAAAAATCCACGCCTTGGTTTAATAGGTCCCAAAAATGATTTTTAAAAAATCCACGCCTTGGTTTAATAGGTCCCAAAAATGATTTTTAAAAAATCCACGCCTTGGTTTAATAGGTCCCAAAAATGATTTTTAAAAAATCCACGCCTTGGTTTAATAGGTCCCAAAAATGATTTTTAAAAAATCCACGCCTTGGTTTAATAGGTCCCAAAAATGATTTTTAAAAAATCCACGCCTTGGTTTAATAGGTCCCAAAAATGATTTTTAAAAAATCCACGCCTTGGTTTAATAGATCCCAAAAATGATTTTTAAAAAATCCACGCCTTGGTTTAATAGGTCCCAAAAATGATTTTTAAAAAATCCACGCCTTGGTTTAATAGGTCCCAAAAATGATTTTTAAAAAATCCACGCCTTGGTTTAATAGGTCCCAAAAATGATTTTTAAAAAATCCACGCCTTGGTTTAATAGGTCCCAAAAATGATTTTTAAAAAATCCACGCCTTGGTTTAATAGGTCCCAAAAATGATTTTTAAAAAATCCACGCCTTGGTTTAGTAGGTCCTAAAAATGATTTTTAAAAAATCCACGCCTTGGTTTAATAAGTCCCAAAAATGATTTTTAAAAAATCCACGACTTGGTTTAATAAGTCACAAAAATGATTTTTAAAAAATCCACGACGTGGTTTAATAAGTCCCAAAAATGATTTTTAAAAAATCCACGCCTTGGGTGAATAGGTCCCAAAAATGATTTTTAAAAAATCCACGCCTTGGGTGAATAGGTCCCAAAAATGATTTTTAAAAAATCCACGCCTTGGTTTAATAGGTCCCAAAAATGATTTTTAAAAAATCCACGCCTTGGTTTAATAGGTCCCAAAAATGATTTTTAAAAAATCCACGCCTTGGTTTAATAGGTCCCAAAAATGATTTTTAAAAAATCCACGCCTTGGTTTAATAGGTCCCAAAAATGATTTTTAAAAAATCCACGCCTTGGTTTAATAGGTCCAAAAAATGATTTTTAAAAAATCCACGCCTTGGTTTAATAGGTCCCAAAAATGATTTTTAAAAAATCCACGCCTTGGTTTAGTAGGTCCTAAAAATGATTTTTAAAAAATCCACGCCTTGGTTTAATAAGTCCCAAAAATGATTTTTAAAAAATCCACGACTTGGTTTAATAAGTCACAAAAATGATTTTTAAAAAATCCACGACGTGGTTTAATAAGTCCCAAAAATGATTTTTAAAAAATCCACGCCTTGGGTGAATAGGTCCCAAAAATGATTTTTAAAATATCCACGCCTTGGGTGAGTAGGTTCCAAAAATTAATTTTAAACAATCCACGCCTTGGGTGAGTAGGTTCCAAAAATTAGTTTTAAACAATCCACGCCTTGGTTTAATAGGTCCCAAAAATGATTTTTAAAAAAACCACGCCTTGGTTTAATAGGTCCCAAAAATGATTTTTAAAAAATTCACGCCATGCTTTAATAGGTCACAAAAATGATTTTTAAAAGAATCCACGCCTTGGGTGAGTAGGTCCCAAAAATTATTTTTAAAAAATCCACGCCTTATGTTAGGAGATCCAAAAAATTAATAAAAAAAATCCACGCCTTGTGTTAGGAGATCCAAAAAATTATTTTTAGAAAATCTTGGGTTAGGAGATCCAAAAAATTATTTTAAAGAAATCCATAGGGGAGAGGGGGGCACCTTTGAACACTTTTTGCTTTCAAACCTTATCAAATTTTTTATTTTATCATTTTTGGTTTCTTATAAATTTTAACTAATAGGTACATATGTAACCTTTAAAATGAATATAAATATGACATACTATAAGCTTGATAAATATATTTTATTACTGTTTTAATGGACGAACTCAAAGTGTTCAAAACTACCCCCCAGGGGGGCACCTTTGAACAGGGGTTGGCATTTTTGAACGACATGGTTTTTTAAAGTGTTTATGTTCAAATATGTATGTATTTTATTCATACGAATCAGAAATGCATTAATTCATTAAAAAATATATAAAAAATGTTCAAAGTTTAAAAAATTTAGATCAAAAGTTATTAAAACATAAAATGACTTAAAAATACAAATTAATATGGTGAAAAATACAGTTAATTTCGTAATCTTATTAGCCCATTTGAAATTTTGAGAAATCGAAGCCAAAAGTTAAAAACTCCTTTTTTTACTCGAGTTTAATGGGCATGTTCAAAGGTGCCCCACCCATGGCATTTTTCGGAAATTTAAAATAACTTTTTTTTTGTAATAAATATATCATGGTACAATTATAAAAGGTAACAGCAAATCCCAGCTGATTTGATTCCAACGTAATACTAGTGTCAATATGAATTTGACAAATTATGTTTTTAAAAAATCACCCAACAGGAAAATTGGGAACGCATACAATTTGAAATTGTTCTTTATTAATGTGCTCCCGTATTCAAATTACTCAATCTGCCTGCTGGGAATGTTTGAGGAAGCAAATATTTCTTGAAGGAATAACTCGCTATTCCCAGCATTGTCATATGTGTTACACATATATATGGCAATGGCTCAATTAAAGGAAAGATGTGGAAGCGATAGAAATATAAATTTGATAGATTTTCATTCATGTTTTTCAATTTTTATTTTGAGGATTCGAAAATATTCCATTTTCAAAATAAAAATAATTTGATGATAATTTGTTTGTTTGTTTACATTTTTCTGTCAAATGAGTTGACACTAGTAGAAATTACAACAACAAATTTCCATGTGGTTGTTGTATCGTTTTTTGTACAACAACACTTGCTGTTACCTTTTATTATTATACCATGTAAATATATATGAAAGAAATTACATTAGTTATGTTTGAAATGATTGTTGGAATGCAAAAAATTTGTTTGACGAAAGAAAACTATCACAGAATTCTTCCTGCGCCCTTACAACCAAATGAATAAAAGTTTACAATGACACTGAGAAAACATGGTCACCCATGCACAATTTTTCGACAACTGAAAAAGCAAGCCAAAGTGGTTTAGGCATATAGAGAGCAAGATTGCCATATACAAAAATGTGGTTGCGGGTCGGAAAAATATTAAACCAAGATTTTATGAGCGCTATTCAAAGGTGCCCCACGTTCAAAGGTGCCCCCCTCTCCCCTATATTTTTTATTGTAATTTGAAAATTTATTTCTGATGAGTGTACCGAAATCAACATATTATATGGACTCCCCATGGATAGAGATGGTATTTACCGGGTAAATACCCAAGGGGTGGGTAAATACCGGGTAAATACCCATTTGCGGGTATTTATTTGGGTATTTACTATATTGACTCGGTAATACAACATCTTACACCCTATTTCCGGATTTCTGTTATCAAATCGATTTAGAATGGATAGTTTTACGATACTTTAAAGACGTGGGTAAATACTTGGGTAAATACCCGAGTTTTTACCCAAAAATTGGGTATAAACTCATTAACTGCCGAACCACTTGACATAGGCGGCCACAATTTTGCACACATGTTTCTAATGACAAAGCAAATATAGAAATCCAACATGGGGACCCTGGGTCCAAGTTTTGATGTAGCCCCCATATAACCATATCTCCCGATTTAAGGTATTTTTTATTTATTAGACACATTTTACAACCAAATTGGCTGTAATTTGGCACAGAGTGCTCTTTTTGGGTACCAAATGTCCATGCAAAATTTTATGTATGTAGGTCCACGTTTACTGGTAGCCCCCATACAAAGGTACCCCTATTTTGAGTATTTACCCAAAAATTGGCTATAAACTCATTAACTGCCGAACCACTTGACATAGGCGGCCAAAACTTTGCACACATGTTTCTAATGTCAAAGCAAATATAGAAATCCAACATGGGGACCCTGGGTCCAAGTTTTGATATAGCCCCCATATAACCGTATCTCCCGATTTAAGGTATTTTTTGCCTATTAGACACATTTTAAGGCCAAATTGGCTGTAATTTGGCACAGAGTGTTCTTTTTGGGTACCAAATGTCCATGCAAAATTTTATGTATGTAGGTCCACGTTTACTGGTAGCCCCCATACAAAGGTACCCCTATTTTGAGTATTTACCCAAAAATTGGGTATAAACTCATTAACTGCCGAACCACTTGACATAGGCGGCCAAAATTTGGCTCAGATGGTTTTTATATCAATACAAAAATTGAAATCCAAAATGGGGCCCCTGGGTCCAAGTTTTGGTATAGCCCCCATATAACCGTACCTACCGATTTAAGGTACTTTTACGATCAAATTGGTTGTAATTTGGCATAGTGAGATTTTTTTTGCACAAAATATTCATGCAAAATGTGGTTTTTGACACACATGGTTTAAAATCAATATTATTTCCTGTATGGGAAAAGGGGTCTTCAAAACACACGTCAAATAGTTCGGCTGTAAAAGAGTTTATAAATATATATAAATACCCAAAATCAGGACCGCTATATAGGACAGAAAAAGTTGACCAGAGCAAACAATTGGTACTCATAGAGAACTCTCTAAGCCAAATTCCAGCCAATCAAATTGGCTAATAGATAAAAATGTCCTAAAATCGGGAGATACGGTTATATGGGGGCTATATCAAAACTTGGACCCAGGGACCCCATGTTGGATTTCTATATTTGCTTTGTCATTAGAAACATGTGTGCAAAGTTTTGGCCGCCTATGTCAAGTGGTTCGGCAGTTAATGAGTTTATACCCAATTTTTGGGTAAATACTCAAAATAGGGGTACCTTTGTATGGGGGCTACCAGTAAACGTGGACCTACATACATAAAATGTTGCATGGACATTGGGTACCCAAAAAGAACACTCTGTGCCAAATTACAGCCAATTTGGTCTTAAAATGTGTCTAATAGGCAAAAAATACCTTAAATCGGGAGATACGGTTATATGGGGGCTATATCAAAACTTGGACCCAGGGTCCCCATGTTGGATTTCTATATTTGCTTTGACATTAGAAACATGTGTGCAAAGTTTTGGCCGCCTATGTCAAGTGGTTCGGCAGTTAATGAGTTTATACCCAATTTTTGGGTAAATACTCAAAATAGGGGTACCTTTGTATGGGGGCTACCAGTAAACGTGGACCTACATACATAAAATTTTGCATGGACATTTGGTACCCAAAAAGAACACTCTGTGCCAAATTACAGCCAATTTGGCCTTAAAATGTCTAATAGGCAAAAAATAACTTAAATCGGGAGATACGGTTATATGGGGGCTATATCAAAACTTGGACCCAGGGACCCCATGTTGGATTTCTATATTTGCTTTGACATTAGAAACATGTGTGCAAAGTTTTGGCCGCCTATGTCAAGTGGTTCGGCAGTTAATGAGTTTATACCCAATTTTTGGGTAAATACTCAAAATAGGGGTACCTTTGTATGGGGGCTACCAGTAAACGTGGACCTACATACATAAAATTTTGCATGGACATTTGGTACCCAAAAAGAACACTCTGTGCCAAATTACAGCCAATTTGGCCTTAAAATGTGTCTAATAGGCAAAAAATACCTTAAATCGGGAGATACGGTTATATGGGGGCTATATCAAAACTTGGACCCAGGGTCCCCATGTTGGATTTCTGTATTTGCTTTGACATTAGAAACATGTGTGCAAAGTTTTGGCCGCCTATGTCAAGTGGTTCGGCAGTTAATGAGTTTATACCCAATTTTTGGGTAAATACTCAAAATAGGGGTACCTTTGTATGGGGGCTACCAGTAAACGTGGACCTACATACATAAAATTTTGCATGGACATTTGGTACCCAAAAAGAGCACTCTGTGCCAAATTACAGCCAATTTGGCCTTAAAATGTGTCTAATAGGCAAAAAATACCTTAAATCGGGAGATACGGTTATATGGGGGCTATATCAAAACTTGGACCCAGGGTCCCCATGTTGGATTTCTATATTTGCTTTGACATTAGAAACATGTGTGCAAAGTTTTGGCCGCCTATGTCAAGTGGTTCGGCAGTTAATGAGTTTATACCCAATTTTTGGGTAAATACTCAAAATAGGGGTACCTTTGTATGGGGGCTACCAGTAAACGTGGACCTACATACATAAAATTTTGCATGGACATTTGGTACCCAAAAAAACACTCTGTGCCAAATTACAGCCAATTTGGCCTTAAAATGTGTCTAATAGGCAAAAAATACCTTAAATCGGGAGATACGGTTATATGGGGGCTATATCAAAACTTGGACCCAGGGTCCCCATGTTGGATTTCTATATTTGCTTTGTCATTAGAAACATGTGTGCAAAATTTTGGCCGCCTATGTCAAGTGGTTCGGCAGTTAATGAGTTTATACCCAATTTTTGGGTAAAAACTCGGGTATTTACCCAAGTATTTACCCACGTCTTTAAAGTATCGTAAAACTATCCATTCTAAATCGATTTGATAACAGAAACCCGGAAATAGGGTGCAAGATGTTGTATTACCGATTCAATATAGTAAATACCCAAATAAATACCCACAAATGGGTATTTACCCAATTTACCGGGTATTTACCCTTTGGGTATTTACCCACTGCCCATCTCTACCCATGGAGTCCATACAACATTTTAATATAATGCCACCAATGCCGAAGAAATACAAATCTCTTATCAATTCCTCAAAAAAAAAAAAAATGAATGAAGCGCGTGCCATACTACGCGGTATTATTGTATTTGTGAGAAATATTTCGAAATGCTCCCCGTACTTGGTACACTGTGGAACAATATAGAATATTTCGATGAAACAAATTAATAATAATTATCAGAAATCCGGCAAAGAAGACACATGTATCAGTATTTTCAAAATTTACGTCGTAATGCAGTCAATAATTTCCCCCTTTTGCGTTGTTTTTCAAGATTTCTTTTTTGGTACTGATAACAGAATGGCTAAGAAATTTGTAGAATATTAGAAAACTCTGGCGCCGAACACAAACACATGTGTTTTGTACCTTAAACTCAATGTATCGAATTTCTTATATTTGATGTAAAATCCCATGGATTTTTTAAAAATAATTTTTGTGACCTACTCACCCAAGGCGTGGATTTATTAAAAATAATTTTTGGGACCTACTTACCCAAGGCGTGGATTTATTAAAAATAATTTTTAGGACCTACTCACCCAAGGCGTGGATTTTTTTAAAATAATTTTTGGGATCTACTCACCATAGGCGTGAATTTTTTAAAAATTATTTTTGGGACCTACTTACCCAAGGCTTTGATTTTTTAAAAATTATTTTTGGGACCTACTCACCCAAGGCTTTGATTTTTTAAAAATAATTGTTGGGACCTACTTACCCAAGGCTTTGATTTTTTAAAAATAATTGTTGGGACCTACTCACCCAAGGCGTGGTTTTTTTAAAAATCATTTTTGGGACCTGCTTACCCAAGGCGTGGATTTTTTAAAAATCATTTTTGGGACCTGCTTACCCAAGGCGTGGATTTTAAAAAAATAATTTTTGGGACCTACTCACACCAGGCGTGGATTTTTTTAAAATAATTTTTGGGACCTGCTTACCCAAGGCGTGGATTTTAAAAAAATAATTTTTGGGACCTACTCACACCAGGCGTGGATTTTTTTTAAATAATTTTTGGGACCTACTCACACCAGGCGTGGATTTTTTTTTAAATAATTTTTGGGACCTACTCAAACAAGGCGTGGATTTATTGCAAAATATTTGCAAATTGCAAAATTTTTGAGTAGTTGAATACTGAAGAAAAATTTCTATAATTACTTAATATTTTACTTTATTGTTTTTGTAAGTCAATTCAGAGTAGTTCTTATTTGATTTTTACTTTGATTTTTATCTATTACTTTTAATGAATAATTATGGAGCTTGAACAAATGTAACATGAAAAGAAATACTAGTGTTTAAAATTTATATTTTTAATTTGGTCTAAGTTTATTTTGTAGTATACTGGCTATATAAGGCTTTTTGGCTTGGCTTTGAAATGAATAAATAAATAATAATAATAATAAATAATTTTTTGGTACCTTTTCACCCAAGGCGTGGATTTATTGCAAAATAATTTTTTGGTACCTTTTCACCCAAGGCGTGGATTTATTGCAAAATAATTTTTTGGGACCTACTCACCCAAGTCGTGGATTTATTAAAAATAATTTTTGGGACCGACTCACCCTCCCAAAGCGTGGATTTATTAAAAATAATTTTTGGGACCTACTCACCCAAGGCGTGGATTAAAAAAAAATTTTTTTTGGGACCTACTCACCCTCCCAAGGCGTGGACCATTACCCATTTCAATATTTTAAATAGTAAAGTAGGGTCCATATCAATGACTTCTTTGACCAGCTAAAAAGTAAACAAAAATGATTAGATCCGTCTTCAAAAAAAGAACCTTGGCATTCGCCAAAAAGAAAACCCCCCTTGAAAAATGTGTGCCAGAATCCGTACAATTTGTTTTGTGGTTATTTTTAACAGACCCTGTATAATAATTGTCGCAATTTATATTATTGACATATAACACTCAGATGTGGTATATAAAACATACAATCATATAAGTACAATCAAATATTTAAACAAATTAATTGTTATATACACACAAGCACACACAAAATGTCTGCCTAAACAATTCACACAAGCCACACAAAAAACCATGTGGAGAAAGTGGTGATACAGCCTCAGTTTCCTAATCAAACTAAGGGTCTCGACGCTGTCGTCGAAATCGTTTGCTGATATTGCCGAACAGACCACAGCAGATTTGCTGTTGCTGCTGCCTGGCGGATGTTAGCCACCGTGACTAGCCGTAGTAGAGATTGTAGTAGGAACACACTTGTGTAGGGAAGAAGTTCAGTTCAGCTCTGATCAGATGTTTCGACGTCACAGTGAGTGTGGCGTGAGGTCTGGTCAATTTAGGTCCGGGTTCAACATTTTTGTATGAAAGTGTTTTGTTTTCCTTCTTCTTGTGGTTGTTGTGTGTTCTCTCTCATCGTTCCCGTTGTCGGTTTGAGTCGCGAAACAAATTACTAGCAAAGAAAGCACATTCCCACAATAGATTCAAAAGATGATAAGATTCAGTCCAGTTTTTTTTTATTTAATCAATTTTTGTTGTTCATTTTATTGGAAACTGTCTGTAGTGAATTACATTTAATGCTGACCTTTGCCCTGCCCACCAGCACCACCACCACCAGATCTTGATAACAGATTTAGGGCTTGAACTTCATCCTCATGCACCCGTTTCTTTTCTTCCTGCAAACGAGCCTCACGTTTGGCCTTCTGTTTAGCTTCCTCCTGGTGATTTTTTACTTCAATTTCCGATAATTGCCGGTGACGTACAACACCATAACCAATACCCGCAATTAACATTGACCATCTTGCCAATTTGATTAATGGTGAAACATTGACGGGAGCTTGAGACATTTTTTTGGAAAATTGTTTTATTTAATTTTTGATTTTTCTTTTCGTTTTTCAAATGCTACTTGGTGACAGTTAAGCGAAATATTGTCCGGTGACGTAGGGGATGATAGATACCAAGCAACGGCTCTTGTTGGCTTTAACATGGCGAAGTCCAGGCTTATCTTGGTCCCTCTTTCATCTCAATTGTGGACACTGACCTCCCCTCGCTGGTGACAGATACTGACAGCGTGCTGAGGATCTGGAAGGAGCATTTTGAAAATCTTCTGGTATCAAATAGTAGCCGTGAATAGCATACCCCAGGACCAATAAGAGATGACGGTATAGCCAAGATTATGTCAGAATAACACTCTATCGGCTATCGAACTATTCGACGTCAGGTGTTTGTCAGGAGCATGCAACAGCTGATTAGTACAATTTGGCTAGAGGAATGCATGCCCAATACGGAATTAAGCACTGTACACCAAACAACACATGTTACTCGCCTACGTTGACGACATCGATATAATGGTTCGGAAATTGTGAGCGGTAACAGCCATCTTTGGTCATATTGAGAAGTAATCAGAGTGGGTTTGGCAGTAAATGGCGAGAAGACCAAGTTGATGGTATCAACGCGCAAGACGTCCAGTAGACTCGGCCCAACTGTGGAACTTGAGAACTACAGCTTCGAGGTAGTTAACGATTTTATATACCTTGGTACCGCCATAAATAAAACTAATGACATCAGTTTTGAAATTCGGAGAAGGATAGTGTTGGCTAACATATGCTACTATGGTTAAGTAAGCAGTTTAGAAACAAGGCCACCTCCCGCCAGACCAAACTCACACTTCACAAGACGCTGATACTATCCGTGTTGTTATATGGATCTGAAGGATGGGTACTTGCGCAAGCAGATGAGGCAGCTCTTGGGGTGTTTGAGGGAAAATTTTCCGAAAAATCTATGGGCCGATCTGCGTTGACGCAGGTGAATATCGGCGTCGAATGAACCACGAGTATTGAGCTGCAGCGACTACGGTGGCTAGGCCATGTTGTGCTGATGAATGAGAATGCCCCAGCTCAAAAGGCATATAAAAACGAGCCTACTGATGGTTCCCGTAGAAGGGGAAGACCACGAATTAGATGGAAAGACCAAGTAGAAAACAACATCTTGGAACGTGGTCTTCCAAATTGGTGGATTTGCGCAAGAAGATCGATCATCAATGCCCATTGTGCGAAATCTAAAAATGTTACAGCAATATGGAACCCGGCATTGGAAAGCCCACTAGGTGTACTTTCAGAAAATGCATAATTTTATAAAAATCCATTTTGGATTTTTTTTTTTTTTAATTTAATTATTTTAATATGCATTTTCTGAAAGTACGCCTAGTGGTCCTTCCAATGCCGGGTTCCATATTGCTGTAACATTTTTAGATTTCGCACAATGGGCATTGATGATAACTTTTCAAATTTTACTAATATCTATTTTTATTCAATAAAACCATGATTAATTTTTTTCAGTTAAGCGGGTTTAAATAGCTTTTGGAATTGCCTTTCCGGGAGTGCTAATATTTTGCCGGTTTTATTTATATTTATTGCACAATTGGTCATTAAATTGTTATAAAAACGATTTTAAAATCTGTTATACTGAACTAAAGTCTGTTATACGTGTCTTTGCTAGTTAAAATCGATTTTATCTTCACGCACATATTTTCATTTCAAGTACCTGTCAGTATATCTTAACGCTTTTTCACATGTTTTTGTTAGAGTTGCGAGATGTTGGAACACCCTTCCACTTGAATTACATGTTTTTTTACATAGTAACAATGTTTTCCCTTTGAAAGTTTTATGTCATTTTGATAATTTCCTACAATAATGTGAGGATATTCTGATACATGTGCCGCTTATTGGACATACATATGTCGAAATCTATATTTATTTGTTATGTCTGGGGAGCCTTCATTCTATTTTTTATAAAAGTAAAATTATTTATTTATATTAATTTAAGTTTAATATAGAATTTATCTCAGGCTATGTATTATTCAGAACTTTAATATTCACTAAAGCCTTTCATACACAAAATATTTGTCTATTTTCCCAAAATGTTATCGCCCAAGCGGAGATCAATCCCATTTGCTGCCACAGCAAACACGAACGATTTTAGCCAAGCTATGTTCGATAAAAAGCAAACGCATTCATTTATTTTGAAGGCAAATTGATATTAAGATATCAATATGTTTTCCGCTTTACTGTGGACCAAGACATTCTATGTTGCACACTTTTTATGTATATTTATTTATTTATTTCAGTTGTTACGACGAATTGAGAGTTTAGGACAAATTATCAAATGTCGTTTATTATTATCTGACCCCATTTCCTTTTAATCTAACCCTGACAACAAACAAAATGGCTATATTCAGCGTGATTACATGTTTAAAAGACCGGTTAGAGATAGCTAGATGGTTTCATATTCGCCAAAAATAAAAAAAATTAATAATAATATAAAAAATAAATAATATGAAAATCATAAAAAAGGGTGTGTGTCTGGGAGATCTATTTTGGGCAAAAAAAAAAAAAAACGTAAATAATAGAGGGTTTTTTACTGTATACATAGTTGTAATAATTAGAAGTTAAATAGTATATAAAATTTCAAATGAAATGAAATGATTTAAACCGCACACGATACGCGTCTCTTTTCTTCTCGCCGTCCAGAACTCCCTAAAATAAATCTTTTAAAAAATTATAAATAAGTTAATTTTATAATTCGAAAATCTTACCTTAAAATAAAGGTGAACAATTTTCTCTAATCCAAACAATTTTTTTTTTCTAATCTTCCGATACATACATATATACCAAGCATATTTTTCATATTTTTTATGTTATACCTTTTGATGATTTTCATAACAAATCCATTCCAACTTGTCCAGTCCAGTTTTTTAGATTATTGAGAAGATGTAATTTAAATTAATTACGAAATATTGAAAATACATTTACTTGTAAGCTCGAATTAAAAGATTGTATATATTCCATTCACAGCCTCAAAGGTTGTATATGCGTGTTGTTATTCCCCAAATAAAAATTCAAAAAATAATTTATATTTTATATATTTCGTAAACAATCTTTATTTCAGTGTAATGTAATTTTCTAAATCTTAATTTAATTATTTTTTATACAATTGCCTAATACAAAACAATATGCCGAAAAAATATATTTCATTAAGTCTTAAAAAATAATACAAAACAAAATATATATAATAAATTATTTAATAATAGTAGTATAGGAAATGTTTTCATTCAATACGATGAAAACAAAGGATAAATATTAATAATAAGAAGTAAATGGCATTAAATTAATTAAATGAATAAATAGTTAAATAGAAAAATTATACTTAAAAAAATTAAGATAATTTCAAATACGGTTTTGTTGTTGTTGTTTTTTTTTTCTTATCGCAAGGCACAATGTGCGGGTGATTGATAAAAAGCTAGCTAAGGCATTTTATCATAATGGGAAAATGTAGTTTCAAAAACAAAAAATTATCAAAAAGTCTTGGCTTTAGAAATTGCCTACCACATATGACCGAATGACATTCAATTCTGATAAATTTATATGTACATACATGTGTGTGTTGTTATGAATTAAATAGATTTGATGTTTATGGTTTCAATTAACATGGGGGCGGACATTGTGTTTGGATGGCCTGATTGTTAATAAATTAAATCAAATATTTATATGGCAAAAAATGTTGTATGTTGTGTTCTGTAGGATATTAAGTAGTTCTATTTAAAAATAATATACAAAGCTTTTCGTTACATTATTATCGCTGGCTTCAAAATGAAGCCTTAACAAACCATAAAAATTAAATACACAGCTATCTATGCTCCTGATCATTGTTGAGTCAAGACCAAAACTCCCATTTTTCCCAAAATCGGAAAAATATAAAATATTTACACCTGCTGCCATCTTGTGCAAATGGCCAAAACAAAATAAAAAATACATACACACAAAATACTATATATGGAACATACATAGTAGCCCATCATCATCTTCCATTGCCGCAACATCTATCTACAGGCTGCTGAGGCATTGCTTTTCACACCTCCATCCATTCCATTTTGATTTTCAACAACTAAAAGTTATTGAAATTAAATTTTAGACTCTTTGCTTGGAAATTTAAGTTGGTTGCTCTTCTTCTACGGCTCTACTCCAAATAACCCAATGGCTGTCCAACCTTGATTTTCTGACCAGCTTCAATGTTGAATTTAAAATTGGTTGGGGCCTCGAACAACAACACAATGGTACTGCCCATATTGAACAGACCCACCAATTCTCCCTTTTTCAGATCGACCTTTTCGCCCAGGGCCAATTCTTCATAGCCATGTTGATTTTTCCATCCCAACCAGCGATTGGTTTTCAATTGTTTGTCCATAACAAATTCCATGGAACCGACATTGGTGGCACCCACAGCTGTGTAACTAAAGAAACCATGTTTCCATTCACCCAAATACAGGGCACGTTCATTGAGACAGAACAATCCTGGCAACCATGTGGCAATTTTGGGATTTACCGACAACAGCTCACCGGTAAAGTGACGGCGTAATACAGCCTGCCATTCGGTGGGCGAATGGAAACGATGATAATCTCCAGGAGCCAAATAGATGACACATTGATACAGACTTGTCGAACCATCACGTTTGTGTTTAATCATATCCGAATAATCCTCAGCCTCGCTGGCGGTTTTATTATCCACCCAGGATGCTGGACCCAAGAAATCTTGTATACTATAATTGACACCCTTTACTTGTTCTATCAGCGACTTTGAGGCCGTACCAAAATGCAGAATTTTTCCATCCGCCGGTGAAACCAAAGGCGCCTTTTCATCTATCGGCCTTACCCCCTCCCTTAGGGGTCGCGTAAAGAATTGCGATAAACTTTTGTAGTGTTTATAGTCGGGATACAAAGCCTCATCTATGTTCACATTAAATGCATTCGAATACCAGCCATATATATAGGGTCTTAGATTCTCCGGAATTTGACAAGCGGCCAGCCATCCCCAGGCTCTACTCAGCAGTCTCAAGGGCAACGAACAATAGACTTTCGATTGGAATTGTGAAGCGGTATGGGGTACTTGGTCTTTGACGGCATTTTGTTTGTGTAGCTGCCATTCAATTGCACCGAAAACGCAGATCCCAACGGGTGCAAATTTCAGCAGAAAGCCGGTCCATCTCAAGAAAATATTGAAACGTTTCTTTTGCAGGTCCTGTTGACGTTTAGCCTGTACCGAGGGAGGGGTGCGTATTTGGGCGGGTTTGTGCAGGGTGGTATTTGATTTAATTAAATTCTCCACCTTAGGGTCGGCACCAGCCTTTTGGGAAAATGATTGGCGTATATTTTTAATCAATGGCCATTTGCCGGATTTTTGTTGCACCTGCTGTTGTTGCTTTTGATGGATTTGGCGCCAATTGCCGGCCTTCATGAGGAAACGGCCACGGGGAATAAAGTAGGAAACCATTATTACAGGAGATTTGTATAATCCTTTGATAATAACAGAAGTCTCTACTAGAGTTAGGAACTTATTCCGCACAGTCTAAGCTGTAATTCAATTTTTTATTTCAACACACAGCGAATTGAGCAAAAACGTCCTCTTCGTTAGAGGTAGCAAAACTGAATGAAGCTCTGGCTTGGTTTGTATTCCAATTAAATAATTAATTCCGCAGCAGCTCACAATTCTAAGATTCGTTTCTTATCAGTAGCGGCGGGTTCTCAGTTTTACTTTTCAAGCTTCTTCTTCTTCGTCGTATGGATGTTTTTCGTTTTTGTTATTATTCCTCTTTCGTTGGATTGTCGGTCTTTTCAAATTTTCTGTGAGGGTTTTTTTCAAGGTTAGTTTTCGTTTTTTGGTTGTTGGAGGTGGGGGGTTTGTTGTGTTTGTTGTTGAATAACCTTCTAGTGTAGCTTTACATGTGAATCTAAAAAAATAGAAAAGTAAATTATTTCTTCTGGAGATTTCGAATTAAATACAAAAACAACATGCTTATCACTTAAAGTTTACCTTTTCGAAGATTTCCTTTAATAATTTGTTTAGAAATTTGGCAATTTTGTAGCAAAAAGTTGGGGATTTTTTGAACACTTGTGTCGGCAAATGGATTTTTAAAGAAAGGAACCAAGTCGCGATTGAGCAAAAATTAGCGGCGTTATTAATATTTTCTTCTTCTTTTTTTCCTTTTTGACAGACAGAGGCGGGAGTTATTTGCGTTGACCCAAATAGACAAGAGATAAATGACTGACTGAAAAGTTCTCGAACATCTGAAGATGTTTGATGTTGTAATAAGTGCTTTGGACGCCACATATGGTGAGTGAGTTCTTAAATGGTGACGAAGAACCATGTGGCAATACATATTGTATCCAAATAATATCTAAAGTGGCATGGCGACATATCAAACTGAGTTGTCATATTAACTTAAATTGAGACAATTGGTCTGTTCCAGAAGTTTTTTAATAGTAAAAGGAAAACATTTCAAAATCGCTTTCAGAGTTTTCAAAGGGAAAGCCAATATGTTTTGTGTTCTCTTAAATTTTGTTGAACATATCACTAGTTTTGTGGGTTCAGAAACAGTTTTCGAGTAAAAAGTTAGACAACTTGTCAAATTAGTAGAATCTTTTAGGTTCTGGAACGGAACTTTAAACTGAGACAATGTGCGAAACGTGATTAAATTACAGGGTTATTCGTTTCGTGGTTTCAAAAGTATGGAACTGGAATTTGACATCTGTCAAAATATGTTGTTAATCTAATCTATACCTTCAGCTTTATGGCTAATGAGGATATATACACTTTAATACGCCAAAAATGTGCCTCATCGAAATATTGATTTTTGACCTCATGTATATTTGGATCAAATCCGTTTCAGAAAATTTGGAGTCGTTTGCATTGTATTGCTAACAAAGCCCCGTATTCGTACAGATGACAACGCTATGTTATTTTTGTAGCTAACAGGAGATGTGAAAAACATTGAAAACAACATTGACTCTGTTTGAAAAATACATTAGGCTGGGGAAAAAGAAATCCATTAGGCCGGTCTTCGAAAATATCGATAAAATCGGAGAAATTATCGAAGTTGACCGGCATGTTAGCAGTCGTAACATCGCCCAAGAGCTAAAAGTCGACCATAAAACTGTTTTAAAACATTTACACAAAGCTGGATTCAAAAACAAGCTCGATGTTTGGGTGCCACACCAAAATAGGACGGATCGAATTTCCATCTGCGAAGCCTTGGCCAAACGGTTAAGGATGGAAAATCTATAAGTGAGATTTCCAAAAATAGTAGTGTGATGACACTCAACCTATTGCGACTATAGATTTGGATCTCATTGACAAGGTGGTTAGCAGAAATAAGATACGTTGCCCAGTCAACATATTCAAACCATATAAATCACCAGGACCAGATGGTATTACACCGGCGCTGCTTCAATTTGCCTCGCCTAGTATATACCTGATACTTGAGAAGATCTATATAGCGTGCTAGGCTCTCTCGTGCGTTCCGGGTCTATGGAACGAGGTAAAAGTTACGTACATTCCCAAAGCGGTTAAACCAAGTCTGCAGAGTGACTTGCTGACAAAGGGCAAAATTATAAATTCAAATGTAGGGGGTACGAAAATCAGAGCGGGGTGCTCTCACCGTTGATAAGGCCCATCCTTTCCTATGGTTCTCTTGTTTGGTGATACTGCTTGCGCCACAATTCAGCAAACTAGACAATAGCCGCCTAGATTCTAATAAATGCAGCCGAGAAAAGCACCCCACAAACAGCTCTGTACGCAATGCTGAACTTAAGGCCTCTATGTCACAGCATTAAGTGTCAGGCAGCGCGTAGTGACCTAAGGCTGCATGAACAAAATCTATGGCGAAATTGTACCTACGGTCATGTATGTATCCTGAACGATCCAACCGTAAAACTAAAAAACAGACGGATGCAAGATGGAAGAACAGGTACAGGGGCTGGCGTCTACTGTGAAAGACTAGGCCTTGAGCTTACCTACAAGCTGGATAGCAACTGTAGTGTTTTCCAAGCTGAAATCATCGCTATTAGGAAGGCATGGGAATTGATAAAAATTCTAGATGCAGAGATCGTTGAAACGGTGATTATCTTTGTGGATAATCAGTCGGCTCTTAAAGCCATCAAATTCTGTAATATCAAATCTGATGTCGTCCTCGAGTATAGAACAGTTTTGGAAACACACACAGCTATCGGCTGTGTTGGGTACCAGTACACCGTGATATGGGTAATTAAAAATCAGACGAATTAGCTAGACGAGGATCTCAATCTACAGATCTAGCAATTGATTGCTTAATCAATCCACCCATCTGTCATCACTTTTTGAACTTTGAGGCGTTCTTCGACGAACGGACCAATGAAATCTGGCACAACGAGCCTAGGTGCAATGTGTCAAGATCTATCTGACCGATAGGACAAACTCACTGTTGAACCTGAGCAAAGCTGAAATTAGAGTAACGACAGGCCCTTTACCAAATGAAGGAGTTGCCAGATTGAAACAAAATTGAACATGTGTTCATAACGGAGATGGAAGTTTCCAAAACATTAAACTTTTTTCTGTTTATACCGCGCTTTTTGTGCTAGGCTAAGAACGAACTGCCCTCACACATATGCGTCCCAATACAATCTATTTTACTTGATATCAAACAACATCCAATAAAATTTTGTATAACTTATTGTGTGAACGGGCATCCCTATCATCTAGTGTTGTTAAATGTTGGTAACGACATGAAACAGCTGATTTACCCACCATTAATACTGCGATGTCATTTTCGATTTCTAGATACCTAATATCCATTGTTCATTTTGTTTTGATTTTGAGATTTATCAACGTTTTTTGTGTATGTTGAAAAAACAATACAAACTAACAGCAGTTCCACAACCCAATCCCAATTGGATTCACAAATAACAAATATTTATCATCACATTCGAAAAAATGAGTCAGTCGGGAGATGTAGAAAAAGTTCCGGTGTCCTTTGCCTGCCAAAGATGTTTACAACCGATATTATTAGATGAAAATCTGGAAAATATAAGTGTTCATGCAAGGGCAGAATTATCGTGTAAGTTGTTGAGAATATTTTGTTCTTTTTTTTAATTAAATAAAATGATTAATCATATTATTCCCAGTACCCATATATGCCAGCAATGTCAATACCTTAGACAATCAGGACAATAGTTTTGATCATTTTGTACCACCCTATCGTTTGACGGATTCAATAAATGGTACTGGGTTTATGCTCGTGTCCGATGGTCGAGATAACAAGAAGTGGAGTGCAGCCTTTAAATTGAAAGCTGAACTATTCGATTCGTTGTCCTCCAATTCGGAAATTGATCATCCACTGTGTGAAGAATGTGCCGACTCCATGCTGGAAATCATGGATAGGGAATTGAAAATAGCCGAAGATGAATGGAGTGATTATAAGAATTATCTCAAGCAATTGGAACAGCAGCAGGATTGCCCAAATATCACAGAATTGGAAAAGGAATTGGCCGAGTTAAAAGAAAATGAACAATCACTGTTGAATCAGTTGAACGAACTGAAGGTGGAGGAGCAAAGTCTAAATGAGGCCATTGAAAAAGAGGAGGGAGAGAAGCAAAAACTTCAAGAACAAGAAGCCAGCTATTGGCGTGAATATACCAAACATCGCAGGGAGTTAATGTTAACCGAGGATGATAAACGTAGCCTGGAGTGTCAAATTGCCTATGCCGAACAGCAATTGGAGAAGTTGAAAGATGCAAATATTTTCAATATTACATTCCATATATGGCATGCTGGACATTTTGGTACCATAAATAACTTTCGATTGGGCCGGCTGCCCTCGGCCTCCGTTGATTGGTCGGAAATTAATGCCGCATGGGGACAAACTGTGCTGCTGCTATGTGCTTTGGCGCGAAAAATTGGACTGACATTTGAACGATATCGTATTGTCCCATTTGGCAATCATTCATATGTTGAAGTATTGGGGGAGAATCGTGAATTACCCTTGTATGGTACGGGTGGTTTTAAATTCTTTTGGGATACAAAATTTGATGCAGCCATGGTAGCATTCTTGGATTGCCTAACACAATTTCAACAGGAAGTAGAAAAGAGGGATCCAGAATTCCTATTGCCCTACAAAATGGAAAAGGGTAAAATTATAGACCCCTCCACGGGGAATTCATATTCAATAAAGTGAGTATTGGGGTACGTCTATTTAATTGAGGAGTATTTTTTAAATGTGTTTTGTTTTTTTTCCTGCTTTCAGAATCCAATTCAATTCGGAGGAGCAGTGGACAAAGGCCCTTAAATTTATGCTTACAAATCTTAAATGGGGTCTAGCCTGGGTGTCCTCACAATTTGCAAGTAATCAATAGTGTGATAGAAATTTTATTTTGTTAATACGTATATAATTTTATTTTAGAAAAATTAAGAAATACATATATATTATAATTAATAATTATTTAATGGAAAATAATTTTGTCATAATTTTTGGGACTATAAAATATTAATTACTTAATATTAAGAACAATTTGTTTACCATCGATGGATTTTGTTGTGTATGATAATGTTGGGAAATGATTTAAAGATATAGATCCGATGGACTTTGGGCCACAATCAAAACTTGACAGGTATTCCTATAATGATCACAACAAAATCGGTAGATGATTGTTGCTGTAGTAGCGACTGGATATTTTTCAAAAAACTGCAATTTTTGGTCCGATGGACTTCGGGGTTTAGGTGAATGCGATTTTTTTCTAAATGGTCTTGTGATTGAGATGTTCACCACAAAATCTATCGATGGTAGGAAATTGTTTGGCTAAATATAAATTCCACAATTATTTACTAACAGCTGATACTGCCGATTTTGAGTCATCTGATGAATTTGTTTCTTCGTCTGGTGACACTTTATTTGAAAGGGATTCAGAATCATTTGAAGAACTCGACTCATCCTGTGCTATAGATTTCGTATCAGCTGTCTTATCTTTTGTTTTGTTATTTTTCTTGCCAGCATCGTCATCATCACTATCATCTGAATCAGTATCCGAGGAACCTGACAAATCATCATCAATCCATAAGGCTGGCTTTTTTGCCTTAACTGGAGCCGCCTTTGCCGATGTAGATGGTTCACATTTACGTTTTAAATCACTTTTGTCCGCCGCCTTCTTAAAACCTTCCTCCACAGCATCACACACCTTTTCGGTTAACTTCGAACGTGCTTGTTCATATTCTTCATCTTTGAATTCATGTTTCGGCACGGCCAACAACTTTTCAATTTTACGTTTTTTCCTTTCCTCTGCTTCACGCTCACGTTCACCCTGCTTTTCCAACCATGCCTTTAAACGTTTCTCTTCGTTTATATCACGCAACCTACGACCACTTAAATCACGGCAGGCCTCCCTGTTGGTGGTCTTTTCAATTTGTGCCCCAATGGCTCGAAGCATAGAACCGAAACCACCTTTACCACCCAATAGCCGCAGACGTAAATAAACAGGTGCATCGTGACTGGGGTTGCTTTGTAAACGTTTACCATTTTGTTCCAAATAGAAGCTATCTGGTGTTAGGTTCTGCAAAAGGTAAACAAACAAATCTGTTTTCATTAAATTTTAATAACAATTTTTTCCACTTACCGTTTCTTGGATCACATAGCCAACCAGGTCGTCATAATTTTGTTCGGGTATTGCCACAGATTTACTTGGATTTATGAATAAATTAATCATTTTTTAATAATTTTGTTAAGAATTCTCCCCAAAAAAACAAAAGCTGAGTCGTTTATTACTGACAGAGTTCAAGAAAATAAGTCACACAAAGAAACTAACGGAACTAGTTGCATCTCTCTCTTTGAGAGAACAGAGACTATACACATTGTTCCTTTTAGTGAACCCGAGTGTTCAACTGTACAAAACACTCTTTTGGCAGAAATTATAAAGGTTATTATTTAAATTAAATGTGTGTTTGGTGATAAAAGAGAGCAATGACGGGGGAGTGGGTATAAGCATTTTTTCTTTACCCGCAAATACATTTTCTTTTTTATATTTCGTGTCAAAATAGTGCCAACAGTTTAATTCCTAGAGAGAGAACCATGTCAGTTACAAAAAACAACGGCGTTGCAAATAAAAGTGGCCACTGTCAAACAGTTGTCAGATGAGAACATTATTAATAGCATCATAGCAATAAGTATATAGCAATTAAAAAAATTTTTTTAGTGAAACCCCCCAATGCTACTAAAAACCAGTGTTGGAAAACGATATATTTTGACATATGTTTTCATACATGAAAATATAACAACAAATGTAAACAAATACACGTGAGATTCGGGAATAAAAACAAACCCTCTACAAAACTATACCATAAAATATGAGTTACTCCGAAGATGAACATAATTCCTCTGATGAGCAAAGCTCTTCCGAAGAAGAGGAAGAACAAAGAGTAAGTAAAACCTACACAAATTCCATTATTTAATAAAAAATACTTATTTTCTCTCTCCAAAATAGAATGAAATTCGCGAGGACTTAAAGTCCATGTCCTTTGAAGAAATCATGAAATTGAAAGAGGAACTTGGTGCTAAAATCTATAAAGAAGCTGTCCTCGGCATTGATAGCAGTAAACTTGAGAAACCCAAAAAGGAAGCTAAAGATTTTAAACGTCTTAACAAAAATCGTCCCCGCGAAATGACAGCAAAACGACAGGTACCATTTTTGGGCGCAGAAATGCGCACCAAACGCAAAAAGGATAATGAAATACGTGATCCCAGATTTGATGAACGTGCCGGGGAATATGATGTGAAGAAGTTCAAAGAAAATTATAAATTTGTAAGTGAAATTCGAGAAAAAGAAGTGGTGCAATTAAAGGAAGTCCTAAGTAAGACCACCGATGAGGATGAACGTCGTGAACTTAAGAAAACCATACAGAGATTAATCAACAAGAATGTGGAGGAGAAGAAATGGCATCAGAAACAACAGCAGCTTAAGGAGGAGCAAAGTGAAATACAAAAGGCCATTGCCGAGGGTAGACAACCGCATTTCATAACCAAGAGTATGTCTAACTACTTTATATTTTTAATTTCTTAATTAATATAACTCGTATTTTTGCAGAGGAACGACGAACCAAGGAATTGGTGGCACAATTCGAAGAGTTGAAAGAAAAAGGCAAACTGGCTAAACATTTGGAGAAACGTCGCAAAAAGAATGCCGCCAAGGATCGTAAAAGAATTGGCTTTGATTAGAATCTAATTTAAAAATAATATTTTTTTATTTTGTATTTTATATATTTACTTTCTTTATACAACAATAATAATAAACAATAGTAAATAAATCTAACCAGTACGTAACATTTTCGCCTCACGTTTCTCTTGTAATTCACGTCTCTGGGCCTCGACAATAGCACGTCTTTCTTCCAAGAAGGCAGCATAATCTTCGGCTTTTAAGTCGCGGACAATTTTGATGCCACATGTACGGGCAATGCCCACCAACATTTCACACATTTGCTAAAAAAATAAAAAAAAAACACATTAAAAAATGTAACAATCACATCATTTTTATCGTCCTCTCACCTGCATTGTAAGCAAAGCATTTGGAGGATCTTGAATTTTAATTGCAGCAATTTCATATAAATGCTTTAGCGTAATCATACCAGCCACCTCACGTCCGGCACTCATAGCACCTCGTTGTATGCCGGCCGCCTGTTTCAACAAAAATGCAGCGGGTGGTGAGTGAATAACTAAATTATAACTACGATCACTGTTAACGGATATGCGACAGGGCAATGGTATGCCTTCCTTGATGTCAGCTGTGCGGGTATTGAAATCCTTGCAAAACGCAGCAATATTAATGGCACGCTGTAAGGCAAAAGGGGGAAATTAAAAATAAATAATAAAAAAACATATGAGTATTTACAAACCTGACCCAACATAGGTCCCAATGGTGGACCGGCTGCAGCCATACCAGCTGGAATATTTGTTTTAAGCTTTGTGGTGTGAGTTATCTTCTCCACACTCTTTTTGATGTTTTTTAATTTGCCCGCCGCCTTGGACATGCTGTCGCTTGTTAAGTTTTATTTAGAAAATTTTGGAATATAAAATATTAAAATATCTCTTGGTTGGTTTGGTTGTGGTTATGCAAAAAACTGAATTATTTGACAGATGGTGTAAGGGTTGCCATATAATTAGATTCTTTCTCAAATTGGGGATTTTTTCTTTTGAGGGCAAATATGGGAGACAGGGAATTTATGAATGGGGATTTCACTTGAAATTTTGTGAAATTATAAATTATTAAAGTGCCACGGGTTGAAACTCAATATGGTCTCAGATTGAAGGTCAATATACACAGCTCCTAACATCTCATATTGCTGTCAATCTCAAAGCAGCTGCTTCAATGCACCAGATTGATTCGAACGAAGACCTCCATCGGAAGCTGCCAGTTCAACAACATTTTACGGAGATTGAAAGGAAAACCACAGATCCTTATAGATGAGATGCTATGTTTATGAGGAATGGGTACATTTTCGAGATTGTTTCGGATTAAGCAGTAGAAAGGAGTATTGCGATGTTTTCAAATGTTTCATAGATGTTTTTCAATCACAGATTCTGATGCCGATGCCTTCAGTTCTTCGCTTCAGAGGTCACAGAGTAGTGTGGTATTGTATGTGGTATACCTACAGGCATGGTACAATAATACAAGGTAGGACAACTTGAGGTGAATAACAAAAAAGCAACTATGCACGTGTGGTCTCTTCTGCCAAAAATAAAATAAATATACGCAACAAGTGTTTGTGTTTATTTGACATTTTTCCAACACAAAACTAAAAACGCGAAAAATGAATGAAAGGTTATGATTTCTTCCCAAAATCGAGTAGGGAATACCATAAAATGTTTGTTTCGTCCATAACAAAGTAATTACTTCCAGAGGAACGTGTTAAAAACTTTATTTTCATTTCAATTAAACTTGAATATATTTCAATTTATTTTGAATTTATTTGACATTGTATTCAAAACAATACACACACACATACACAAAATATGTATTTTGATTTGATTGAACAAGCCACCTTGAGAAAAAATTGTAATCAGTTGGTAGCTGTGCCCTACCTTGTAATAATTATACCATGGGTGTAATGTGTCAAGATCTATTTGGCCTACTCTGTCTACCAAAAGGACACACTTACTGTTGTAAAGCTGAAATAAGAGTAGTGACATGAATTAGTACTGGTCAGTGCAATATCAGGGCCTTTACCAGTAAATGGAGCCATAATGTTAATGATTACTGTAGACTCTGCGTAGATGAGGAGGAGACAGAGACAATTGAGCATTTCCTGTGTCGCTGTCCAGTCCTGGCTTACAGGCGGCACAGACTAGTGGGTGCTCATCTTCCACCATGTCTTAGTTTCTTCTCAACAACGGAACCTGCTCTAGTCTACAGCATAATTAGAATCCTAAAGTGTTTGGGAAAGTGCATCCTTGACACGTAATAATCTTCTGTCCGCGATCTCTATAGCCATCGATACTATCTCATACTTACCTTCTCACACTTCTATGTCAGCTTCTCATCTCTCTCTATCCCCCCTTCTTTTCACCCACATACATCTCTCCATATCTTTTTCTTTTAGTGTATGATCATAATGGACCTGACGGTCTCAGAGTGCTGCAGTGTAAGTGACTGCACATCCCCAATCCTAACCTAACGGATGCTCCAGGATGCCTTGGTATATAAAAAATGTTGATATTTATTTTCGAATTAATTAAGTCCAAATAACTAAAAATAAAAAAAAAAAACTGAAGAAATAAACAATTTTGTTTGAGCATGTCTCAGTTGCTCTGTGTGAACTGGTCTTTTGTTTGACATTAATAGCTACTTGTAATGTGAGCATCCTAATAATATGTCATCTGGCAAATGTCATGTCATTTACTTTGAAAAAGTATTCGGTATTAATTCAAACATTAAACAGTCGATTTCAAATATTAAAATAAAAAAATAAACAATTTTTCCAATAGGAAATATAATTTCAACAAATAACGAATTAAAAAAAAAGTGTAAGTCATAAATATTTTTTATATCTATCAAGCGATAAATTTATCATTTGTCTAACTTTTGTGCAATAGCGCCAAAATATCCGGCTGCCAAAGTCACACACATACATGTATACAAATATTCAATATTTTTATAGCACTAGTTGTTGTTTCTTTGTTATAAGGGTTGAAAAAAGGGGGTTTGACATAACGCAAAAAAATAAACAGCAAAAGTATGACATATTAAAATAAAAAACGAAAGAAAGCAAGCAACTAATTCAAGTCAACATAAAAAAGAAGTTTTTATCAATTATAAAATAATGAAAAAATAAAAATTATTCGGGAAAACAAAACAACAAAGTGAATATTAACGAAAATAGTAAAAATATCTTTGATATTTATTTCAAAAGAAGAAAAATAATACAAAGTGAAATCCTATGCTAACGAAAAAGGGGGTTGCAAAAAGAAATTTGAAAGAATTTTTTTTTCGTTGAATCTATTGTGGGGGTCTGTTTTTCGGTTTTAACCCCCCAACAACTGGCTGGAGTGTCGAAGATATTATTTTTGATTAATCAACAAATTAATCCATCCGATGGTGCGTAGCAAATCATCATCGTCCTCTTCATCGGGTAATGCCAGTAACAACAGCAGTACCAAATCACCCATACGCCAGTCGCATCGTAAAACCTCCAGTACATGTAGTGTAGCCCTGGACGATGTCAAGCCATCCACATCATCAAATCGACGCTCACCCAACTCCTCGCCGGACGATGATTCCGACGACTATGATGTTCCAATGAACACCCGTTCACCCTTTAGTTCCGTACATAAACAAAACCTGTATGTGGTTTCATTTCCTATCATTTTTCTTTTCAACGTACTTCGTACGCTGATCTATCAGCTGTTTTGTATATTTCGCTACATCTACGGTGCGAGCACAAAAGTCATTTATCGTCCGCATAAGCGTGAATGTAATATTGAAATTGTTGTTGGCTCCTCAGGCTCTGGTGCACAAAATTCCAGTTTGGTGGCCGTCTCGTCCAAGGATAAACATCATCATCATCAGCAGTTGTTGGAACAACAGTCAGCGTACAGCACAAATTCAATAACATCGACAGCGATTGCCCCCTACCCGTTGCCGGGATCAAGAGGAGTACGTCATCCACAACAGCAGTTGGAAATGTTCAATAAGAATAGTACGGTGGGAGCGGGCGGTGGTGGTGCTGGAGCATCGGGTCCAGGTCCCGGTGATCCATTGTTGGCCAAACAGAAACATCATCATCGCCGGGCTTTCGAGTACATTTCAAAGGCCTTGAAAATTGATGAAGAAAATGAAGGTGAGTTTTAGAACGCGACGTAGTTATTGTTGTTTTATTGCATTTAATTGTGAATTTTGTTATTATTGTTGTTGTAGCTGAGAATTGTTATACTTCAATGAGTCATCTGAGCCATTTATGGTATTGTAACAAGGGACACACAGCATATTACATCGATGTTTAAATAGGAGTAAGGAAATCCATATTGATATTGAATTGAATAGGATAGTATTATTGGAATATTAATAACAAGCATACAAAAAGTTGAGCTAGGGGCTTAATCGATGACGCCATATATGTGTATTTGTTTTGGAATGAGTTCCTCTTTTTAACAATTGAACAATTTGACTTAAGTAAAGTTTATATCTCGCATCGTTTTGAACTATAAGTAGCACAAGAGGCCCTAATTACAATGTCTTTCCTGGTACTGATGGCAGAAAAATTGAAGAACCTCCAAAATTCCGGTTTTTAAATTAAGGGCATGTGTATAATTTTGTAGCGCATCCGTAAATCCACTTAAAAATAATATTATATTTTCTATTTATACGGATGATTTATACGGATGGTTATATTTATCCGGATGATTGGTTTCAACAATTAAAATTAAATTATGATAATATGTGCTTCTCGGAGGAACATTGAATATTTAAGGGTTATTACTTAATTGCCTACTTCCCTCAAGAAGGGGTGCTCTGACCGTTGCTATGGCTATTGGTAATTAACAACATACTGATGGAACTGGACGGAAAAAGGTATCAAAGTCGTAGCTTATGCGGACGACACTGTGTTATTGATTTCCGGAAATTTTCCGTCAACCATCTCGAAGCTTATGCAAAAAGCCTTACTGACGCTGTCACGCTGGGCCAAGGCGAACGGTCTTGATGTAAACCCAACAAAGACGGAACTGGTATTGTTCACTAGGAAGCGTAAGCTCGGCGTCTTTGCTCCGCCAACACTGGATGAAGTGCAGCTTCATCTATCACCCGAAGCAACGAACCTTGGCGAAGAGAGGGCTGATGGCACTCTATGCATGCAAGAATTCCATTGGGAAAAGTTGGGGGGCTAAAACCATCGAACGCATTGCTGAACTTAAGGCCTCAGACCGCACGTAGTGCCCAAAGGTTTCATGAACAAAATCTTTGGCGAACTTGTACCTTTGGACATGGTTGTATCTTGAACGAAGCAGGTATGACATTGGACCAACGCATAAAACTATGCGACTATATATCACCAGTCCTGAAATTTGACGATGTAGATATTCCTAGTAGAGAACCGGGGTAACCCTCCTCTGGACCGTCTGGATTTCTATACAGACGGATCCAAGATGGAAGAAGGTGCATGGGGCTGGCGTCTACTGTGAAAGGCTTGGCCATGAGTTAACCTACAAGCTGGATAGCAACTGTGTTATCCAAGCTGAAATTTTTGCGATTTGGAAGGCAGCGGAATTGATAAAAAATCTGGATGCAGAGATCATTGAACCGATGACGGAGACAATTGAGCATATCCTGTGTCGCTGCCCAGTTCTGGTTTACAGACGGCACAGACTAGTGGGTGCTCATTTTCCATCGAGTCTTAGTTTCTTGCTCAACAACGGAACCGGCTCTAATCTACAGCATAATTAGAAACCTAAAGTGATTGGGAAAGTGCAACCTTGCCACGTAATATATCTTCTGTCCGATCTCTATAGAAATTGATACTATCTGACCTTGTGCCACTCAAAGTTTTCCTGCATAGCCGTATTAATTTTGCAGGAATTCTTAAATAATATTTTTTCAAGGGTCACAAACAGGCGTGGATTTCTTAAATAATATTTTTTCAAGGGTCACAAACAGGCGTGGATTTCTTAAATAATATTTTTCAAGGGTCACAAACAGGCGTGGATTTCTTAAATAATATTTTTTCAAGGGTCACAAACAGGCGTGGATTTCTTAAATAATATTTTTTCAAGGGTCACAAACAGGCGTGGATTTCTTAAATAATATTTTTCAAGGGTCACAAACAGGCGTGGATTTCTTAAATAATATTTTTCAAGGGTCACAAACAGGCGTGGATTTCTTAAATAATATTTTTCAAGGGTCACAAACAGGCGTGGATTTCTTAAATAATATTTTTCAAGGGTCACAAACAGGCGTGGATTTCTTAAATAATATTTTTCAAGGGTCACAAACAGGCGTGGATTTCTTAAATAATATTTTTCAAGGGTCACAAACAGGCGTGGATTTCTTAAATAATATTTTTCAAGGGTCACAAACAGGCGTGGATTAAAATCGTTCATTTTTTCAAGTGTCTTTACAAGGCGTGGATTGAAAATCTTAAATAATATTTTTCAAGGGTCACAAACAGGCGTGGATTTCTTAAATAATATTTTTCAAGGGTCACAAACAGGCGTGGATTTCTTAAATAATATTTTTCAAGGGTCACAAACAGGCGTGGATTTCTTAAATAATATTTTTCAAGGGTCACAAACAGGCGTGGATTTCTTAAATAATATTTTTCAAGGGTCACAAACAGGCGTGGATTTCTTAAATAATATTTTTCAAGGGTCACAAACAGGCGTGGATTTCTTAAATAATATTTTTCAAGGGTCACAAACAGGCGTGGATTTCTTAAATAATATTTTTCAAGGGTCACAAACAGGCGTGGATTTCTTAAATAATATTTTTCAAGGGTCACAAACAGGCGTGGATTTCTTAAATAATATTTTTCAAGGGTCACAAACAGGCGTGGATTTCTTAAATAATATTTTTCAAGGGTCACAAACAGGCGTGGATTTCTTAAATAATATTTTTCAAGGGTCACAAACAGGCGTGGATTTCTTAAATAATATTTTTCAAGGGTCACTAAACAGGCGTGGATTTCTTAAATAATATTTTTCAAGGGTCACAAACAGGCGTGGATTTCTTAAATAATATTTTTCAAGGGTCACAAACAGGCGTGGATTTCTTAAATAATATTTTTCAAGGGTCACAAACAGGCGTGGATTTCTTAAATAATATTTTTCAAGGGTCACAAACAGGCGTGGATTTCTTAAATAATATTTTTCAAGGGTCACAAACAGGCGTGGATTTCTTAAATAATATTTTTTTAAGGATGCTGATTTTCCAAGGATGCTGACACGCTGTCTGTATCTGTCACCAGGTTTCCATCTATAAGAGGATGTGCCTGCACCAAATTCTTTTGTTTCGGTTGGTTAACTTTCCAGACTTCATTCTGACTCCTGTACATACCGATTTGCTCACGCTCACATTTTTCTTGTTCTTTCTTCTTTTTTTTCGGAAAATACGTTTCTCCATTCTCCTCTATAATTCCCCTATTCGATTTTAATCGTATTTTAATCTACATTACAGGTCACAAGGAATTGGCTATTGAACTGTACCGCAAAGGTATTAAAGAATTGGAAGATGGTATTGCTGTCGATTGCTGGAGTGGTCGGGGTGAAGTTTGGGAACGTGCCCAGCGACTGCATGATAAAATGCAGACAAATCTATCAATGGCAAGGGATCGTTTACATTTTCTAGGTGAGTATTGAAGTTTATAAAAAAACATAAACTCTTAGTAGTTAGCATGTTGTTGTTGTTATTTTAGATGTTGTTTTTGTTCAATTATTTTGTTTTTAAATTCATTTTTTCCTTTGTTATGTTCTGTTTTTTATTTGTTCTTTTTTATTTATTTTTATATATCATACAACATCATTTTGTGGTTGGTTGTGTCATGTATTATGATGTGGTTACAAAAAAACAAATAAACGAACGAACAAACCTAATACCATACCGCCTTAGAATTGCGTGATGAACAATTACGTTTGGAAGCCTTACATCTAAGAGATGAACAGCAACAAAATAAAAAACAAGACAATACAAGAAATCGCACAAACCTAAAATATAGAAAAAGTACTAACAGCTCATCCGCATCATCGCCGTCCTCCTCCACAACTTCCAAGCAAACGGGAACAAAAAATGTTCAAATTGTACAGCCAATGCAAATGGAAAACAGTAATACCAATAATAATAATAGTTCAAATAGCAATAATACTGGTGCGAATTGTTCCATACCCATGGTGCGTATTAATAATACGACCAAATTACGCAGTATTGCTGCACATAATATAAGAAATAATAATAATACCACGAATAAAACCTCACCTAATGCGGGGTCCACGGCCACAGGTAAGCTGCTGTTCTTTTTTTCTTTACTCTCGTTATGACACAACTCATGCAAAACCAAAAAAATCAACGTCAAAAAAAAAAAACCTAAAAGGAAAATCGAATCGCACTCACATTTTGATCTCAATTCAATTTTAGTTCATAATTCGTCTGCTATTTGTATCAAGAAGAACAATCATTTACTCTACCACATTTCATCACATTTTTAACTTGAACCTCCTTTTGTAGAGCACATTTTTTCAGTTTCATTATTTATTTTAAGTTGAGTTTTTTCTTCAATTCGCTTTGTTTTGCTTACCAAATGAAAACACAAACCTTTTTGTTGTATTTTCTAAATTTTTTATTAATAATTGTTTTTAATATTTTATCATTTCTTTCTTTTTTATAGCATCGGGTCGTAAACTTACCGTTAGTTCAAAACGTCCAGGAAACTTAGCTGTTGTAAATAAATCTCAAACCTTACCAAGAAATTTGGGCTCAAAGAATGCAATAGCAGGGGTATCACAACGTCAGCCCATAAAAACTGCTGCCACACCTCCAGCTGTTCGAAGGCAATTTGTAAGTATTACATATTAAATATCTTATGGAAATCTGTAATAAGATCATCGTCTAGAATTAAGCGGCATAATTATCATATTTCAAAACCTCCATTAAAACTCTCATTAATGTGGAAATATTTTGGCTTAAATATTTCGACAACCCTGTACGAAATAAAAATTGCAAATACTAATTCATCATTTGTTTCATAATATTGCTTTGCAGTCTTCCGGTCGAAATACACCACCGCAACGTTCTCGCACACCCATAAGTGGTATTGGTGGTAGTAGCAGCGGTGGCGGTCAATCGAATAGTGGCGCCAGTACACCCGTTGTCAGTGTTAAGGGTGTTGAACAGAAATTGGTACAAATAATATTGGATGAAATTGTCGAGGGCGGAGCTAAAGTGGAATGGTCCGATATTGCTGGGCAAGAGGTTGCCAAACAGGCCCTACAAGAAATGGTAATATTACCAGCTGTACGACCGGAATTATTTACGGGTAAGTGTGTTGCTATTTACAGTTAAAATAGAAATTTCTGAAAATATTCCATATGAATTGTGTAACATTTCTAATGAAGAAGATGCAATGTGCGTTATATGTTGGTTTTGATTCAATCGGTGGCATGTTAAGTGTGTGGGCGATTTGCATTATTGTTACGCCATTCTATCTCGGATGACTAAACTCTAGTGATGCATACATTGAATGTATAGGGGTAGTAGTTGAGTGTAGAACTGCCAGGTATAGGCGCTAAATGTTTAAATACCACCGATGAATAGATATACCACGCATTGTTTATCGGATATCAGTGCGCCTTTAGAAGGCAATAACAGCTTAGTACTCGGAAATTTCAATGCCCACCATGAATTGTGGCATTTTGTCCTGGGTAATGACCAGGGGGATACGGCGCTGGCTGAGCTGGGTAGCTAAGAGACATTTCAGTGGAATAATCACTACTAATTCTGTACCTTGGTAAAGGCATCAATAAAACTAATGACATCAGTTTTGAAATTCGGAGTAGGATAGTGTTGGCCAACAGATGCTACTATGGTCTAAGTAAGCAGTTTAGAACCAAGACCAGCTTCCGCCAGGCCAAACTCACATTCAACAAGACGCTGATACTGTTATATGGATCTGACGCAAACAGATGAGGGAGCTCTTGAAGTGTTTGAGAGAAAAATTCCGATCTGTGTTGACGGTGAATATCGGCAATGTCAGACCTATCGAGCTGCAGCTGCTACGTTGGTCATGTTGTGAGAGTGAATGAGGATGCAAAAGCACATGTAAAAGTGAGCATACTGATGGCTCACGTAAAAGGGGCCACGAAAGATCAAGTGAAAGAGAACATTTCGGAACATGGTCTTTCAAATGGAAAGAGTTGCGAGCAAGACCGACGCGCCTGGAAATCTTTTTAAGCTTGGTTTATGGAACAAATGTTCTGTCACAAACCAGGCAAAAATGGACGACATTTGCGAGAGGCTAAACACCTGTCTCATGTATATTGCAGAGTTTTTCCGGACGAGGAATATGGAAATATCGGCCACTAAATCAACATCGAGAGCGGAGATGCATCTATCATAGAATTTGCAGTTCGTAGGGTCCACAACTCCGACCACTATTTACCCCACGGTTGTAGGAGTCATATTCGATAGACTTTATATATGTCGTTCGTAAGGTTAAGAGGAGGAACAAAATTCTCAAATCGCTAGCCGGCAGCATTGAGCCTTGTTAACATATAATGTGATAGATCGGTCTGCGGTAAACTATGCGGCTCTAATGTGATACGCCAAAGTTTGTGCAACGCAATGGAAAAACATTCAATTCTGTCAGAATGTCTATCTGCCGATGTGATTTGATCACCTCATGAATCCAACAGACCACTTCATGAGGAGAAGAAGATTATTTTTATTTGTCAACACAACCATCGTCTTGGAACGTGGTCTTCCAAATTGGTGGAATTGCGCACAAGACCGACGCGCTTGGAAATCTTTTTTAGGCTCGGCTTATGGAACAACCGTTCTGTAACAAACCAGCTAAGTAAGTAAGCAGCACAACCAGATGTTGTCGATGTGTTATCTGTTTTAGTTTTACAGAAGTTGCCATTCGAACCATCACCTTATGGATAGAAGAATCTGAATGGATAGAAGAATCATATCAGGAAGAATCTTCATGATATGGAGATAGAGGACCGGTACAAAAGAAAACATATAGAAAAACTGTTCTACCAAGCAGGATTGAATCGTATTCACACTGAAGTAGTTGAGAAGCAATTCAAGCATGCAGCGTTAATACAATCCTCGGAGAAACCCCACCCATATAGCAGCAGAAGAGCAGTAGCAATCACGACAAACCAGAGTGGTCTTAGTGTAACTGAGATCTGGATGGTGTAGCCGCCTCAATTCATATTGGGCAACAATTGACGGAACTGTTAACAATATCTGCCCGGCATGTGGTAATGGTTCACATGACACGCTGCACCTCTTCAACTGCCTTGCCAAACCCACTCACTTAACCCCATTTTCCCTATGAACGCAACCGGTACAAGTCGCAGCCTTTTTGAACATAGAGTTAGAAACAGAATCCGATTAGCAGGAAATCTTGACACATAATGGCCATGAGTAAAAATCGCCTTCTTGAACATGGAGCCAGAATCAGACCCATGTTTTGACATAAGCCCCCGATCCAATTCAAGGTATTTTAAAAATGTTATCCGCATTTCTCAACAGAAGGGAAAGATGTACGGTTTTTGAAGGGTATACTATTTTTCAAAGTATGCACTCTGTTTTCGATAGCCCCAGTTTCGTCCTATTTCAGATATTTTTAAGGTCATAGACGAATTTTACAAGTGGATGTAATTTGGTACAGAGTAAGAAATTCTCGCCCGAACTTAATGTTAGCCTGTTTAATTTTTAAATACATCGATTGCCTCATTTTATATAACCAATTTTTTTCTAAATTAAATCTTTCCCTAGGTCTCAGAGCACCCGCCAAAGGTTTACTCTTGTTCGGACCACCTGGTAATGGTAAAACCTTACTCGCTCGAGCTGTTGCCACCGAATGTAGTGCTACGTTTTTGAACATCTCAGCCGCCTCGCTAACAAGTAAATATGTGGGGGATGGTGAAAAATTGGTGCGAGCCTTATTTGCCGTTGCCCGTGAAATGCAACCATCCATAATTTTCATTGATGAAGTCGATTCACTGCTCTCAGAACGTAGCAGTAATGAACATGAAGCTTCACGACGTTTAAAAACTGAATTCCTCGTCGAATTTGATGGTCTGCCGGGTAATCCAGATGGTGATCGTATTGTTGTTTTAGCGGCAACAAATCGTCCACAAGAATTAGATGAGGCGGCGTTGCGGCGTTTTACAAAACGTGTTTATGTTTCGTTACCCGATTTGGAAACACGAGAATTACTGTTGCGTCGTTTGCTGCAAAAGCAAGGTAGCCCCTTGGATACAGATGCCTTGAAGCGTCTGGCAAAACTCACCGAAGGTTATTCTGGTAGCGATTTAACAGCATTGGCCAAAGATGCAGCATTGGAACCAATACGTGAATTAAATGTGGAACAAGTTAAGTGTTTGGATATCAGTGCTATGCGTCCAATAACCGAAAATGATTTTCATAATTCCCTGAAACGTATACGTCGCTCAGTGGCACCCCAAAGCTTGACGTCATATGAAAAATGGTCTCAAGAATATGGTGATATTACCATTTAAAAAATAATTTAAACTAGGTATTATTTTTCTATATATATATACATACATATATATGTGTGCAGAATAACAACAAGAACACACCTACACAAGCTGAGAAAAAACAACACATACAAAAAAAACACACACACATTTACATAATTTACTATAAATTTTGAATAATTTAAGTTATGTAGTCTTAAATAACTATTGTATTCTATTTCTCCTATAACTACAGCTGCAAGAAAATGCATTCGTTATACAACTACATTTCCTTCCTCCACCCCCCTCAAATCTATTGTCTGCCTGCATAACCCCCCTCTACTACACACAATACTAACAAGAAAAATCGAAATGATTTTCCAAGCACAACAGCGGATACTTTTGAACGCTGAGTGATATTTCAAAACAATTGTAAGGCATTTCAGAAAATGTGAGTTTATCCTAAACAATTTCCGAATTTTTGTTTATTATTTTTTCCATTAGTTAATTTTTCCTACTTTTCATCTTCTCATAGCTATATGTTTTTCCATAAATATATAGATTCCCCATGCTATAGTTTATTTTATTTTGTGCTATAATAAAAAAAAATACTTTGCCTTTTACATTTCATAGAAAAAAAATTACTAGGTTAACACTATTTTTTTAATTTAGTGTCTATACATATAAATATTTAATGTTTAGGTTAATTAGTTTAAAAAACGATTTTCATGGCAAAACAACAAAAAAACTCATTGTATATTGCCTTTCATTAACTTTCGTGAGACAAACATACCATATACCCAGTGATTAACCCAAATTAATATTAAAAATAAATATTTTTTTATTATTATGGATTTGTTTTAAAATCTTTATTATATTATAAATATGTACACACAATTTTTGTTTTATTTAAGCTATTTCTATTGTTATAACACAAATTTTGCCTTGGCGACACGAAGACATTTTTGTCGCCTTTAATATGTCTATATTAAAATCTTTGTTTAATTTTAATTTCCACATATGTTCATAATTCATTATACAAATAATATGTATTGCACTCTCACTATTTTATATAAGATTTTTTCTAAATGTGTAGTATTATTTTTTAAATCAATTATTTTATAGTTCTCTGCCACTAATCTTGCTCTCGATCTACTAAGCAAGAACTAAAATACATAAATTACTATTATTACAATTTTTTTCCTTTAATGCGTATTTAAAAAAAAAAAAAACTAAATGTATGTCAATTTAGAATATTCTTGTGTAGAGTTCGTGGTGATAGCTATCTCTACAAAATTAGTGCTGTAATATAAGCAATATTTTTAATCTTATCTTTTTGTGTGTATTTTCAAATGAATATGTTTATATTTCTAAATGTTAAATTTCGTGTAGTTTTTATTCTTAAATGATTCTCCTAAATCGAAAAATTAAAACAGGGATGGCAGAAAAATATTCCAATATTCCTATCATTCAAATGAAAACCAGTAAATGAATGAACTCGGATTCGGACACCGCCTAAGCCAGGAGAGCATCCCAGCTGGCTTCTCCGAAGCAGAACCCGTCGTAGATACGTAGGCAAAATTGAAGGGATAGAAGTTAAAAGCAACTTTAGAAACCTCACTGGCGGCTTTTGCACCCAAAAGTGCCACGCCAATTTGTTATTGTCAGCGATATTCACAGATTTGTGCTGTGGGGGAGTATTCATTCCACCAGAAGACGAAGGTTCCTTGTCTGACATGAACTTCTTCCCGTTCCGACAACGGTGGCTCCTGCACCCAATAGTACGAAGCAGTATTCATTCCTCCAGAAGACAATGGTTCATTGCCTGACTTGACCTTCTTCCTTTGCCGAGCAACGGTGGGGGTATTTCACCTTTGTTAATTGGCGTAGAATCAGGCTTTGAGACAGAGTCCTTCACTCATCGATCACCCTTATGGGTGTCAGTTGGTTTCGGGGTGTACTCAACAGCTTTTTCCATTGTATTTCGACTCGGGTTAGGCTTAGGATCAGAAGTAGCCTCCACACCTTTGCCAGAGACAGTGGGTTTCGCCGACTGTGTTATTTTACTTTCGGGAGGAAGATCCTCACCATCGGGAGCTCACGATGAATAGCGTGCGGATACGTTCTTTCGAATTTTCTTGCGAATTTCAACTTAATCTTGATGAGATGCACTTTTCTCTGCGCAAGTGATTCGAATCGGATGCTTTTCGGGCAGTTCCGACCTTTGAGTCGTTGTCCGTTGTTGGGGTCTCGATAGTTTCCCCATCCCCGGACATCGATTCAGTCGCGGTCTGCCTTTGGAGCTTGTGCCAATACGCGGTGTACAGCTCATCATCAGCCAGGGTTAAATTTTGTAGCAGTTCCTAGGGAAGGGTATCCCCACTTTGCAACTCCCCTAGGCAGTCCCTTAAGGTCGTAAGGACGTACGAAAAAAGTATCTCCATAGCTTTCTAAAGTCGTCCGCGGTAGCCACAGCTAATTGTGATATGATGAGAAACGGCACATCGTCACAACAGGATGTTGTCGAAGCAGTACCTTTTGAGAGTTTTCGCCGGAATCATCTATGCCATCATCTTATGGGTAGAATTCCGCCACAGCGGCATGTAAGGAGAGAGAAAGGTCCAACGGTATAAAAGATAAGCCCTAGACCAATAGGATTATCGGTCAGGAATTACCAGCATTCACACGGAAGCAGTGACCCAGACAATGGACAAATACCATGTGAATGCAGTACTTGGAGTCCACCCAACACCTATAGCAGCAGAACGAGAGTGGCCCGAATTTACAGCAAGTTACCAAACACATGCCCTGCGTGTGGACTTGGATCTCACGATACGCTCCATCACTTTAACCGCCCTGCTAAACCCACTCAACTGTCTCCATAATCTCTTTGGACGCAACTGTCTCCATAATCTCTTTTATCATATGTCGATTTGTTCGGGGGGAATTGAGCTTTCATGAGGAATCTTAGGCTGTCTCCCTCCTTATCTCCCATGGTTTCGGTTTGAGTGTTTGTTTTTTTTTTTTTATAGAAACTTCTTTATTTTTGAGACGTCATTTACGCTATCTACCTGTTCACATAAACTTTTCTATTTTGTTGTTGTCATTCCTTTTAGCGTGGAAGTTAATCCAGTAGACTACAAAAATTGTTGAGTCTTCTGATCTGTTTACCTTTGTTCCGAATTTCCCCATTCATCCAGGGTTTTTCGTAGCCAAATTTCCTTAATAAATTGATACGGCAAAAAATGCGCTTCATCGAAATAATGGTTTAAGACCCCATGCTTCTTTGGACCAAATCCGTTTCAGACAATTTAGTGTCGATTTACAAATGTTGGTCTGTCTGGCCACCTGGTGCGCAAGATAACCGATTAATCTTTCAAACATAAATCAAGTAGAAGATGGGTTTCCTTTGTCTTATGAAAATGGACTTAAAAGTCTATACGGCTAGTTTTTGCAAGTCTATAACACACTCTCAAAGCACTGAAGTTTTTGTTGCAAAATATCTAAAAACGGGTCTTCCCTTGGGGATATGCCTAAACGTCCACCGTTTTAGCCCCCATCTTCACGTATGACTTGCCTGCAGGGAAATTTTAGCACCTTATCGCAGTCTGCTTAAGAATCCCCGGTATATAATTTTAAATTCTTACAATTTTTGGGGGGAAATAAATATTCACTTTAAATAAAACATTCCCAAAAAAAAAAAAAAAAATCAGGTTAATATATAATTTTATTCTGTTACTTGTTTTATTTTCTTATATTTATTATTGAAAAAAAAAAAACTAAAAATAAAAATCAACTTCCAAAAAAATTATAGTTACCAAAACAAACAACCTACCTAAATCAAACTGAAATATAATTGTTAACTATTTAACTTAAAAACATAAAACAAAAGCAACTCACCATAATGTACATTTTAAAATAGTAACAAATCTGAAAAATCGAAATACATACATACACATTACCATGGTATATATATAAATGTATAGCAAAACAATAAATGGAAACTAAATATTGTTATTTTGTAGAATTTTTCAAAAAAAGCAAGCAATAGTTTAAAAAATATTTATTTTACTAAACTACGTTATAATTATTAGTTTATTCTTTAAAGTTTTTTTTACATTGCATATTAATTTGCAAACAACAAAATAACGAATTAATACTAAAATAAAGCATAAAGAAACAGAAATTATGATCTATAGATGTAGTTAAAGAATATAAAAGAAAAAAGAAAATAACGAAAAGCAAATGCAGAAAATAATTATTAAACAATCAGAAATGGTATATTATATTTTATGATTAGTTTACATATATAATGCATATATACATATAGATACGTTACAATTTAGCACAACAGCCTAATAACTTTTTGTACATCCAGAAACAGCATTTTTTTCTTAAGAATTATTTTTTTTGTATTTTTTCACAAATTCAATGTTCAGTTTTGTTGGATGTTTAGATTAGAGCTCTTGTAACATCATTTTGTTGTTATGAATGGTGGCTGTTGTTACAACAAAAAACCACTTGATTTACACAGCGACATACACACTCAACACAAAAAACACCAGAAAAAGAAACGTATTTTGCGAAAATATAATTAAAAAAAAACAAGATTGAAGAAATGATAATTAAATGGAGTTTTATTGTGGGGCATCATTTTTTGTTTAAGGTAATGTACAAACTAGATATGTCAATAGAATTTTATATATTATATTGTTACGTTCTTGGATTTTGCTTAATCCCGTGTAGACGTTGTTTTATTTCCCGATACAATTCGTACCAAATAAAACGCGGGTTCTTTCGGATTACGATTATTACAATGATTTTATTCACACAACTTTACTTTGCACTTTACTTTACTCGACGGTTTCAATTCGCGATCTGATTCACAACTGACTCACTGCCTTTTCATTTCCTCTATTTATATGCCCCTTGCTACAGAAGTTTCTAGACGATCTGGTAACGCCTAGATTACGAACAATCTACCAATGCAACAAACACATACAAACTTACATTGAGTAAACAATAACAACAACACATACAAACTTACATTGAGTAAACAATAACAACAACACATATACAGGCGAGGGGGTAACAAAGAAAGAGGAATTAAGCGATCATTAATGATGACGTTTAACAAGAATTGTACGACAATAACAAAATAGGAAATGGAAGAGCAAATGGAAGGATGTAGAAAAATCTATACAGTAGTTGTTGTTGTGAAGTTATTCGAATAAACTGCGTAGTAGAAATTTACGTTACAATTCAAATTCTTAAATTAACGGAATTCATCTAAATTAACTTAAATCTAAAGTTATATTCGTAACATTGCCCCCCGCTTAAGCCTGTTCGTCCCGAATAGGCACAGTTCCCGTTCCGTAGGGGACCAGCCGCTCCAAATGTACAACTTTCATCTTCGACCTGGGACTGTCGCTCCTCTGGATGCGATAAACCACATCATTTATTTTCGTGACAATCTTGTAGGGTCCTTCCCAGTGCGTTTGCAATTTGGGGCATAGTCCTTTCTTTCGTTGTGGGTTGAACAATAGTACCAGTTGCCCTTCTTGGAACCCATCGGTATTTGCCGCTCGATCGTACCTTGCCTTCATGCGGTTGCTAACCATTTTTATTCGATGGCGAACTGCATCGTGGACTTTACTAAAAGAGTTTTGACTGTCTTCATCTTGGTTCACATCGTTTGGGGTAGCACCGAATATCAAGTCGCCAGGTAGCTTTAATTCATTTCCGAACAGAACTTTGGCTGGAGTCCGGGATGTGGAATCATGAATGGCCGATCTATAAGCCAGTAAAAACTTTGGAATATGCTCATCCCAGTCTCGTTGGCCACTGTCCACCACTTTCCGTAGATGTTCTTCCAGGGTACGATTGAATCTTTCCACCATGCCATCTGATTGTGGATGTAGAGGCGTCGTTCTGGTTTTCTTGATTCCGTAGGAGTCACACATTTCCTTGAAGATCGCTGATTCAAAGTTCCTACCTTGATCGGAATGAACCTCCGATGGAACACCAGACATACCGGTTCCCAGAGTCGCTTGTGGGGAACGGTCCAGCTACATCCATTGCGATTCTTTCAAAAGGGGCTCCTGAATTATACTGCTGCATGTAGCCTCGACTCTTCCGCGTTGGGCCTTTAGCTCTTATGCACCTTTCACAATTGGCGATCCAGTCGGCAATGGATTTTTGACAGCCGACCCAATAGAATCTCTGCTTTACCTTTTCAGCGGTTTTTGCTATGCCAAGATGTCCCCCACTTGGCCCATCGTGAAACTCCGACAAGACATCTCTTATTTTGGAGTCTGGGACGACGATCAAGTTCCGGTGAGATTTACCGTCCTCACTTTCCCATTTGCGATATAGGAAGAGGAATGGAAATGGAAGAGGAAATGGAAGGATGTAGAAAAATCTATACAGTAGTTGTTGTTGTGAAGTTATTCGAATAAACTGCGTAGTAGAAATTTACGTTACTATTCAAATTCTTAAATTAACGGAATTCATCTAAATTAACTTAAATCTAAAGTTATATTCGTAACAATATATTGATAAAAATGACTGAGAAAACTTAGAGTGCAACAGTGTTTTTTAAATTCGTAGTTGGTCGAAATGTTAAATCCATTTTTAAGCGCAGCCCAATATTTGTTGTCTACTTTGGCTAGTGAGCCCCTAAATCCTTCCTTAAAACATCTACGGATATTGCTTTGAAAGACCACCAAATATTTTCCCTTTTCCATATTTTTTTTTTCTCATTTAATATGTTTTGAAATAATTGTTCACACATAATTCGCCGTAGTATAATTTCAACTGAGGCTGATGACTCCATTGGATATAAATTTGACTTTATGACCATAGACACAAATCAGCAGCAAGTCACCCAGTTACTTATACATATCGGTTACACAGATAAATGTTATCTAAATTTGTTGCAGATGTGATAATATCGTAAAGATGAAACGGTTATCAGTACAAATTTTATATACGTAACACCAACGGGTTCATGTCTACAATAGTAAACGAAGTTATGATTGGTTTATGACAACAAATTGTGACAAGAGACACACCTTGTGCAGCAACGACCTTAGCTAATATTACAACCATTATTGAAATATATTACAGATTCTCTGAATCATATTGTAATACTGAACAGTTTAGAACTGTTCCGGTAACTATTAGAAATTATTGAAAATACAAAAAACAAAAAACTTAAGAATTTGGAATTTCTTAATTGAGGGTATACACACTTTATACTTTGCTACGGTAAAAATGTGATTCATCGGTCCCACAGGTCCACTCCGTGAACTCAATAACAATGGAGTGAAACATCCGCATGATGCTGAATAAGTTCATCGTAATACTTCTTTCCAACTTAATTCAAGTAGGAAGATGGGACCCACCGGTCCCCTCCTTCTGGTACCTCCCACACAAGTGGTAAAATTTTGCTGAACGGACTATCCGTTTTGAACTATACTTTGCATAACTTAATATGTTAACCTTGCCTGTATAATTAAATTTAATATATAAAAGAGCTTAGAGTTAAGTGAGTGAGTGACTGACAGATTATCGCCCAGACGAAACGACTGAAGCTTGAAATTTTGAGTGTGTGTTGTTGTGGTGGAAATTCGAACTAGAAGGGTACGAAAAGTACTGAAATATTCTAAATATGGTACCCTTTGAATTAGGCAAATGGAAAGAGGTAGAATTCTGAAATTTGGAATGTGGGTCACTGATGGAAAGTTAGAAAGAATGTTTCTAAATTCGACCTTTAAGTGTACGAAAAGTACTAAACATTACTAAATTTAGTTCTAATTGTATATATATTGAACATATATTTGCTAGAATCTTGAAATTTTACATGGAATACAGGTTGGGAAGTGGTGTTGGTGTATGGAAATGGTTTTTGAAATTCGTACTTATGTGTATGTAAAGTACTAAATTTGGTACAAGTTGCATTTAGGTGAACAGATAGAGATGAAGTCTTGAAATTGGGAATTAAAATGACTGTTAGAGTGTATGATTGAGGTAGTTTAGGAAATTGGTACTTTTGGGTACGTAAAGTACTAAAAGACACTAAAGTAGTAAAGTATTTAGTACAATTTGGATTTGGGTGAAGGGAGTGAGCTGGAAACCTGAATTTTGAAATAATAGTTGTTGTTGGAGTGTAGAATTGAGAAATGAAAGTATAGTACTTATGTATACTAAATGGTACAATATTTGGTACAACTTGATTATGTGTGATCGGATAGAGCTGGACTTCATAATTCTGGAATTAAATTTAGTGTTATAGTACAGGATTGAGGTAGTGTTGGAATTTCGAACTTTTGATTGTGATAGTGTTGGAAATTCGAACTTATAATTCCAAAAACACTATATGGTACAATTTGGATCTATGTGATAGGGCTGGGATCCTGAAATTTATGATTAAAATTACTGTTAGAGAGTAGGAAGTTTTGGAAAAAAAATTACGTCTAGGAAAAGTAATAAGTGGTACTAAATTTGGTACAATTTGTATGTTGGTGAATGGAGTTAGCTGGAATCCTTAAATTTGGACTTTAGATGATTATTGGAGGGCATCCTCAGTCATGCACTCCAATAATAATCGTAAGTTTTGGAAATTCGTACTTATGGGTGCGAGAGGAACTAAATTTGGACTTTAACGAACGAGTAGAACTGGAAGACTGAAAGTTTTAACTAAGGTTACTGTCGGAGTGTATGATTGAGATAGTTTTGGAATATGGCTACGAAAAGTACAGATACAGTTGGAATTCTTAGATTTGGATTTACGTTTACTATTGGAAAGTAGGATTGAGGTAGTTTCGCAAATTTGTACTTATGAGTACGAAAAGTACTAGATTTGGTATAATTTGAACTTTGGTGGAATTTAGATTACTATTAAAGTGTAGGATTGATGTAGATCCCAATTTGCTACAATCCTCAGATTTTGATTACTGTTGGAAATTCGAATTTATGTGTACGAATAGTACTAGATGCACTCAATTTGGAATAATTTGCATAACGGAGAAAGGTGGAAATCTGAAATTTGGAATAACGATTACTGTTGGAATGTAGAACTGAGATATAGGTGGGTAAAATTCATACTCATGTGAAATATACGATACGAAATTTTGAACACTTTGATTTTGTGTGAACGAATAGTGCTGTACTCCTGAATTTTTGAATCAAAATTACGGTTGGATTGTAGGATTGAGGTAGTTTAGGAAATTCGGTAATAAATTTAGAACAATTTGGATTTTAGGTGAACGGAAAGAGCTAGAAACCTAAAATTTGGGATATTAATTGCTGTTTGAGCGTAGAATTGAGATGATGGAAATAGTACCGAATGGAACTAAATGTGGAACCTGTAGGTATTTGCAAAATATATAATTGGAATTCTGATCACTTTTCAATCTGTATTCTGGAAATAAGAAACATATTTCGGATATTAGTGCTTATGTGTATGAAGAGTACTAAATAGTATTAAACTTCATATTAGATGTAGGAATACAAGTGGAATTCAGAATTATAGTACAACAAATTATACAGTATTCACGATATCCATATAAAATATTATTTATTTGTTTTGTATTCCTTTTCCGCATACGAAGTAGCGGGCACTTCTTTTAGTACATATAAAACAAATTTTTATTACTACCTATATCATACAAATAAGACTTCTATTTCCAAATTTCAGGATTCCAGCCCAATCGGGACACCCTAATCCAAATTTAGTACCACTTAGTACACATTAGTAAGAAATACCAAACCTGCATACCCCAAATTGCACGATTCCAGCTCCCCTTTATCAAATTGTATCAAATTTAGTACCATTTAGAACATATAAGTACGAATTTGATAAACTACCTACATTCCTTAATTCTATAAAGTAAATTATCCAAATTCTTACATCCAAATTACGGCGTACCAGCTCTATCGATTCACCCAAATCTAAATTTTATTGAACATAGTGTCATTTAGTATTTTTCGTACACATAAATTCAAATATCACAAAACTAACTATATATCCCGATAATGATAATTTAAAATTTTACGATTCCAACTCCATCCGTTGCTTCAAATTGAAATTGTATTAAATTTAGTTTCGTTTAGTACTTTTCGTACATATAATTGCAAATTTCGAAAACTACCTACATATCCCAATCCTACACCTCAACAGGAATCCTAACTCCGAATTTCAGGATTCTGGTTCTCGGTTCTCTGTCAGGATTCTGGTTTTCCCAAAATTCTAATTGTTCTAATTTTAGTACATTTAAGTACGAATTCACAAAAATACCTACTTACCTCATTTCCTTATCCTACTTACCATCATAATTTCAAATTTTTACTATTACAACTGTAAATCCAAATTGTATCTAAATTTAGTACAATTTAGTACCCATAAGTACAAATTTCCAAAACTACATTCATACCCCCAATCCTACACTCCAACAATAATGCAAATTTCGTACACATGAGTACACGCTTTCAAACCCACCTCCTTATATCGAATCTACAACTCAACCTTGATTCACATTCCGAACTTAAATTTTTTAGCTCTAACCGTTCCATGTACCAGTACTTAAAACCCTTTGGTACTTCTATCCTACACTCTATCAGTGACCCTCATTCCAAATTTAAGGCTTCTGGCTCTTTCGGTTGTAGGTTACAAAAATATATTATTTTTTATTCGAACAATAATCAGCTGATGATGATCTCTCTCTTTCTTCCAACTCTATTATTTGATTTACAAGTGATTGCATAAACTATTATATTTCCCGATTACCCTTCCCTGTGTAGGGAATTCCCAAACCTCACGAACAACCCTTTTGGCCGAGTGTAGTGGCAAATTTGTTGTAACAGATGCGATGTCAAGTCAGTTAGTCAACGATCTTAACCATGGCTATTGGTTGTGAGAATGTTTGTCTCACATCATTGTTATCATCATACAACTTACAACAAGGTTTGAACCAAGTTCGATGCCTGGCCATCAAACCCGCAATGAAATGAATGACCACAGTAATGATCGATGGTAGGTAGTGCTGTTGTTCGGTTATAAAGTTGATTCAGTTTCATTTTAAGTTCGAGTTCGAGAAGTAGTTAAAAATACGCATAGCGGCGACGGTTAATTCGTATCTGTCGGTCGTATAGAAGAAAAAAGGGAAGGCTGAAAAAAACAAATAAATAAGAAAAACAAAAACAACCAAACAGAAAACTTAGTTTAGTTAATATACAACAACACCAACAACACCAAGCAAAAATCAGTTGTTATTGTAGTTGTGCCATTGTTGTTGTTAATATTTGTTGATTCTTTGCACAAAAACAAAAAATACGCGACCGAAAGAAAAATCATCATCAAGTCAAGATACGCGACCGGGCATCGAGTGCGTGGTGTTGCCGCCTATGGGCCAAAACAAGAAGCGTTAAGCCTTCGTTTTGGTTAAGCTGTGATTTTATAGCCTTTTAAGTGTTAATTAAAGTAGCGAAAAATATAAAAAAGAAGTTTGTGTCGTGATTTTTGTTGTTGTTGTCGCTGTCGATACGCATAAATAAATAGTGGCTTATTAAGTGAGTGAAAATTAAAAAAAAAAAAAAATACAACAACAGCAACAAAGTTAACTAATCGGAAAACAACAGATGGTGTAACATCATTATCACCTGTAACTGTGATCGGTGTCTCCACCACCTGCTTGCTGTCTTTTGGTGTATCCTCAATAGGCTTCGGCGGCGATCAGGCCATCATCCGACAACATCGACATCAACGAAGCCATCTTTAGAGTAGCCCAACACCATATATAGAGAGATAGCAAATATCAGGCCCAGCATCCATAAAAAGGCAGACAAACAGACAACCAGAGATCTCATCATCACCATCAGAAGCAGCTTCGTCGACTTCGAAGTCTTCGAAGTCACCTGGCCGGCTTGTTAATAGGGTAATAAAAACAGTTAATGAGGTGTGTTTTGTTTAGCATTTTACATATGTTTTTGTGGACATTCAAATTAGTTACAACAACTGTTGATGTTTTGTTGTTGTTGTTGTTGAGCGAGAGGGGGAAGCATAAAAAGTGATTCGAATCAAATGTTTAATACCCCCTATCCCTCCCAAACAAAATTATACAAAAGAAAATCAATTCTTCCTAACGAGGTCCAATTGAAAATGTTAAGCAGTCATTATAAAAAATCGAATATCTATGTGTGTGTGTTTGTGCGTACGTATGTGTGTTTAATAATAAAGTGGTAATATCATAAAATGGAAAATTAGAGC
>NW_026884614.1:0-5597 GCF_032173495.1 Musca vetustissima
TAAGAAAAAATGTTTTTTATATAAATTTTACACAAATTTATATAAAAAACATTTTGTTTGTAGTGTCAGTAATTTGAAATACCAATCCAGAACATTGTCACAAAATGTAAAAAAAAAAATATTTTTGAAATCGACTTGCCCTGTATAGACGAATGAAGCAAGTTCAAAAGAGAACGATAAAAATTGCCGCAAGTAAACTCGCCTAATATAAATCAGGACTTATTTATGTTTTTAATAAATTGTTAAAGTATGTTAGGGTCTTCACTTCAAATACTATTTTCAAAGAACTTATTCTCAATTCGTCCCAAACGTGCCATTTTTTATATATAGCCAACCCTAATATCAGGCATTGACATTTTTTCTATAAGAATAATGTTGTTTTGGAATTTTTTTATTCAAATACAATTTTTCATAAATTGACAAAAATAAAAAATTATAATGTCAATCATTTCTTTCTATTTGTATTTCAATACACACACATACATATCGTCAGCTAAAATAAACATGTCATGTGAAATGAAAAAGTATGCCCGACAGGGTGATATTGCATATGACGAATAATAGACTATAATTTTTTTTTTGTAATGGCAGTCATAACAATTAAAAAAACTTGTCAACACATGCACCATATTCATTCAAAAAGTCAATTTTCATTTTTTTGTTAGTTACTCCTTTTTGCATTTTAGCTAACGAAATGTACATATTTTGTATTTTATGCATTTAAAAATATTCCAAAATCTTCGAAATTGTAGCCATCTTTCTGAACCAAATTTTAAAGTAGCTACATGCTACTAACATACATACATATGTATATTCTTCCAGAAGTATGATTATTTTTGATGATATTACAACGCATCCACGCAGATTTTTAGGACTTTATCTAACCTATGTTACTTCCATCGCTTGACGTACTCTTGGTAAAATTTGTTCAGTGGTTCTTAAGTCCACAATATGCTTTCGATTTTCTATATACATACATTTGTATGTATAGATAGAAATGCAATGAAGAGTGCATTTTCCTTTGGTAGTCCGCGATCCTGTTATATAGATGATGCGTACTTACGCCCATGTTCCTTTCTTAAGATATACACAAATTACATGTTCATAATTTCTGAGGAATGAGTACGTTCGATGCTATAACTCCGCATCCACGCCGAATCTTAGAGGTTTATATAATCTATGTTATTCCCAGGACATGTCATGACGTTCTGTGAAAGTCTCAACAAAATCTGTCCTGCGATTCTTGAGTCTACAAAAGAAATGTTTTCTGTTTTCAATATGCAGATTTTGAAAATGGAGCAGAAATTGTATTTTCCGTTGATCGTACCAAGCCCGTTTTTGTATGGATGGTGTGTATTTACACCTACGTTATTCACACAAATTTTGAAGGTATCTGTAACCGTTCTTAAGATAAACGCATATTACATGTTCAGAAATTCTGAGGTAAGTTTACTATTGATGTTATAACTCCGCATTTAAAAGTGTATATAGCCTATGTTACTTTCAGGGCATGCCCCGACATACAGTGTAAATGTGTCCCAAGTTTCGAGAAAATCGGTTCAGATTTAGATATAGCTCCCATATATATTTTCGTCCGATTTAAGGTAAATGGGGCACCAAAGTCCCTACATAACCTAAGGAAAAATGGAAGGTGATAGTTTTAGAGGCATTTAAGGAGAAGCTGGAGCACGATCATCTCCGGCCTTATTGCTCGTGACAATGGTATGGGTTCTTTGCTTCTATGCCTTTCCTTCATCTATATAAAATTACTTTAAATTGCGTGCTCATTATAGGTGTATTTAGGACAGAGGATAGATTTGAAAATAATATTCTTTGATGGACTTTTGAATTAATCGAACGACTAGCTGTTCTGCGTCCCAATTACCCTCCCATCCGATCACAGTGTGTGTTATCATTGGAAAAACAAAAGAATTTTACCTGTGATACCCATCTTTCGACTAACTTATTTACCATTTTAAGCTACGGAATCGAAAATGTAAATGTTTACATAACGCAAGACATTATGGTTTTATTCAAAAACAATTCAATAATATTCGTAATTCAATTAAAGATATTTTCACTTAAAAATAAAATTAATTCCTACTAATATATTAAAAATATTCTTTAAATTTATATAAGTTATTGTACTAAACCAATAAAAACCAGTAAGGAAAGTAGTAAAATCGGACGAAGCCGACTATATGATACCCTTCACCACTATGGGTATATTAAACAGGACTATTGTCATGAAATCGAATAAAATAAAATATGTGATATTTATCTAAATTTGAATCGACCTAGATCTATCCATAAACATGTCATTCGTTTGTTACTGTGGGACATAAGTACGTAAATCGACTTCAAACAAATATCAATACGTTATCCGTTGGGCTATGTCTGTACTTCTAAAAAACTACGTTAACTGACGTTATTCTAGGCTCAATTTTGTTTTGTGTAAAATTTGATGTCAATCTGACAAACATGAGGAGTTTGATGCACTATTTATTTAGCTATATCCAACTATGAACCGATTTCAACGAAAATTGTTACTGGTTAGGTTATAATAATTTCAGTACGTTTTGTTCCTATCAGCCATATATTGGTTCCCTGGTGCATCAATTACTTAAAACCAATCTACAATATAAGGGAGCTATATCTAAATCTCAACCGATTTTCACAAAACATGGCACACATAATTCTGGATTAAATTCAGTACGCTATGCAACACAAGAACTTTGGTACATAATTTACATTAAATCGGACAAATATATATATATATATATATATATATATTTAGATCTGAACCGATTTTCACGAAACTCAGCACACATCATTCCAACATCTATTCAGTAAGCTGTGCCAAATTTCGTGCAAATCGAAAAATATATGTGGACTTTGGTGAACCATTTATATTTAAATCTGAACCGATTTTCACGAAATTTGGCAGACATCACTCTAGTATCAATTCAGTACGTTATGCCAAATTTCGTGCAAATCGGAAGATATATAGGTAGTTTTGTGCACTATTTTCATGAAATCGGAAGATACTATATATATGAGCTATATCTAAATCTGAACCGATTTTCCGAAAATTAACACAAATCTCTCTAGACTTAATTCAATACGCAAACTGAATTCGTGCAAATCTAAGTATATATAGAGACTTTAGTACACCATTTACCTTAAATCGGACGAAAATATATATGGGAGCTATATCCAAATCTGAACCGATCTTCAGGAAACTTGACACGCATCATTCTAGACCCAACACATTACGCTGTGCCAAATTTCGTACACATCGAAATATATATAGGGACTTTGGTACACCATTTACTTTAAATCGGACGAAACTTGGCACACATCATTCTGGACTAAATTCAGCGCGTTATGCCAAATTTCGTGCAAATCGAAGGATATATAGGGACTTTGGTGCAACATTTACATGAAATCGGACGAAACCATATATGGGAGCTATATCTAAATCTGGCCCGATTTTCACGAAACCTGTCAGACATAATTCTGGACCTAATTCCGATTTTCTCTAAACTTGGCAGACATCATTCTAGACTCAATTCAGTACTCTATGTCTAATTTCGTGCAAATCGAATGATATATAGTGACTTTGGTGCACCATTTACCTTAAATCGGACGAAACTATATATGGGAGCTATATCTAAATCTGAACCGATTTTCAGGAAACTTAACACACATCATTCTAGACCTAATTCATTACGCTGTACCAACTTTCGTGCAAATCGAAAGATATATAGAGACTTTGGTGCAACATTTACATTATATCGGACGAACATATATACGGGAGCTATATCTAAATCTGAATCGATTTTCAAGAAATTTCACACACATTATTCTAGACTCAATTCAGTACGCTATGCAAAAATTCATGGAAATCGAAGGATTAAATTGGACGAAACTATATATGGTAGCTATATCTAAATCTGAACCGATTTTCTTGAAACTTTGCACACATAATTTTGGACGTAAGCCAATACTCTGTGCCAAATTTTATGCAAATCGAAAGACATATAGCGACTTTTGTGCCCCATTTACCTTAAATCGGACGGAAATATATATGGGAGCTATATCTAAATCTGAACCGATTTGGGTTCGTCCTTAGTAGAGTGTGGATCTTCATACAAACTAATTGCTTACAGGAGTAATAAAACTGTCAAATTAATGTAAACAAACTTATAATTTATGGGGGTTTTTTTAGTCTGTCCGTCCGTGTGTGTGAACACGTGCATTTTGTTGTTAGTGTGATCCTTTGTGTGTGTGTGTGTCCGTCCGCCTTATTTTTTATGAACACGTGCATTTGTTTATTAATCCCTTCTCCCCTCCCCACCACCTGCACCTAATGCAAAATACCAAAACAAAAACTGTGTAACGTGGATTTTGGTTCGAATGAATAAAAAATTGTCAAAATGTTTATAAAGATTTTCCGTCTGTCCCTCTTTGTGCGCACATGATTATTTCATAATAATGTGAAATACATTTATCCTTTCCTCAACCTAACGCATGAAATATTGTGTAACGTAAATTTTGGTTTTCCGATTTTCCGTCTGTCCGTGTTTGGGAATGCACATGGGTATTTCATAATATTGTGAAATACATATGTTGATCGATATGTGTGGGCGATCACAAATGTGTATGGGTATCAATCTATGACCCCACATTTAAACTCATCCTTGTATACCTACATGCAGGCGGCAAGTCACCGTTTCTTCTTATTTTACACTTGAGAGCAATAAAAAACGGATCTTGTACAATTGCGTTTGTCTGCATTCATGTTCACTTGAGAGCAATAAAAAAGGGATCTTGTGCATTTGCGTTTGTCTGCATTCATGTTTATTTTTGGTTATAACAACAAATGTTTGCAAACCAAAGATAATGTGTGTGTGCGATCCTAAATATATCCTACATTAGGAATCATATGTGGGTTCGTTCATTCAAATACCACTGCTAGTACATTGTCACCCTTTTTTACACTTGAAAGTAATTAAGCGGTCATATGAAAACAGTGGTAATTGGTTTGTGTGTGGGCGCTCGCCAATGTACCCTACATTCAGACTCATATGTATATCCAATGTCCCTACACTTGAAGGCGATAAAACAGATATGTAGTCATGTTTATTTGTAATCATATTGAGGCATGTTTGTCGCCCAAGGAAATGTGTTTTGAGATGCCTATGGAGTTTATAAATTGAAATATGTATGCTGGATTAGCAGACACATTTGATGAATAAGACAATTGTTTATGTTTAAATTTGTATGCACTGCAGTATGTTGGCTAGCAGACACACTTGTTGCATTCAGGGAGATATGAATATATATTTAATTATAAGGACTTCTGCGAGTTTGTACTATAAAGTATTGAACAGGATTCACTAATTTTACATTCCTTACCAAAGGATATTAATTGTTTACATTAAAACTGTTTAAAAGCGATGCCAGGATTGAAGAAGGCATTCAGTTTAAAAAAATCAGCCAATGTTTTCAGACATTAGAAAACAAAATATTAGAAATTTAATTACAAAATTATATTAAATTATTAAAAAATTAAAAAAAGGTTAATAAGCTAA